>NW_021703786.1:56411809-56412234 GCF_005190385.1 Monodon monoceros
CCCCCCCCCCCCCCCCCCCCCCCCCCGGCCACCGGCAATTAAATTCTCTTTGTAAGCACAATGCAACATCCGGAAGCACGAGAGCTAACCAGTAATAGGTAAATTGGGTGGCATTGCTGACAGGCAGTAAGGGCTAGGGGGAGAATTGCATAGGGTGGCCATGAAGATCCAATGAGACGTTTTGCAAATTGGAGGAAAACACTTTTCAAATTGGAGGCTAATGCTTTCAACTGCCTTGGAGAGTTTCCTATGGACGGAAAATGGCTTTAGTTGGAGGCAGTGTTATTTGCGTTGAATTTGATTCTATACAAAAATGACACAGTCTCCATCTTAAGTCAGTTTACAGTTTAAGGAGGGGAAAAAGACTATTTTAGTATTTGTGTGTGTGTGTGTGTGTGTGTGTGTGTGTGTGTGTGTGTGTGTGT
>NW_021703786.1:56412244-56505422 GCF_005190385.1 Monodon monoceros
TGTGTGTGTGTGTGTGTGTGTGTGTGTGTGTGTGTGTGTGTGTGTGTGAGACGGGTGAGGATCGTTTGAAAGGAGTGACTACGGAAGCCTGGAGTGACTATGCAAAATGAATGGCCGTCTACCTTGGAGATAAGAGAAGCTTAGGGGAGGTGATATTCCAAGAAGTGGGAAGAGCACATGGAAAGATATGAACTGGCCTGGGGTTGCCAGTTCAACGACCATCATCCTAATATAGCAAATCCTTCTAATTTCTGTAGTGGGGGTCGCTTCCACACGGGTGATCCATCTTCCGTGCTTTATGTGCAAGGAGTTGATGGGCGATGGAGGGGGGGTCTGAAAGGAAGGAATGACCAACCTGGCTGAACACAGGAAGCATCACCGGAAGGTACATCTATTCCCCACTGCCAGGGAGGACCCCGTGCCTGAGGCTGGCCAGGGACTGAGCTGGTGGGAAGGAAGGCTGAGTGACACTTCAGATCTGGCTTTACCGAGAAATGACTGTGAATGAGACTTTTGGGACTGAAACATATCAGAAATGTACAGCAGCCACTGTTGACCATGAATGAAAGGAGAGGCGCCTACTACATGTCAAGTAGGGGCTGGGGTGTTTTTTTTGGGTTTTTTTTGCGGTACATGGGCCTCTCACTGTTGTGGCCTCTCCCGTTGCGGAGCACAGGCTCCGGACGCGCAGGCTCAGCGGCCATGGCTCACGGGCCCAGCCGCTCCGCGGCATGTGGGATCCTCCCGGACCGGGGCACGAACCCGTGTCCCCTGCATCAGCAGGCGGACTCCCAACCACTGCGTCACCAGGGAAGCCCGGGGCTGGGGGTTTTCAGTACATTCTTATCCTAATACTCTCAATGACTCTGTGAGTTATCTGTTACTATCTCCATTTCTCAGATTATCGGTAAGAGGCAGGTTTAAAGATCAAATGCAGGTCTGTCTAGCGTCAATGTCTACGCCTCATATACTTATCCTCTTTCTTTCTTTCCAATACGTTTCACAGTAGTTCCAGATGTCTCTGAAGGTTGGTGGGGCTGGGGTAACAGAATGGGCTTGGTTACCTAATCCATAACTCCCCAAGTTAGGCTTGGAGCTCTCCCCAAACTAGGTGTTTTAATGCTTCAGATCTGCTCCTGATTAGGTGAATGGGGCTTCGAAGGCACCCCTTCTCCAATGTGGAGGGAGTAACCCAAATTCTGATGAAATATATGTCATTGTATTAAAAGCTGACACTAAAATCTCTTTTAGGAATGAAACACTTAGTTTGGAATATACCATGACACATTCGTGGGGGTGGAAAGTGAGACTGCCCAGGGACATGTGAACGAAGGAAACTACTCTTTGAGAGGCAAGGGGAAGATTTTCCTGTTACTGTATATAGGGAAAGTTTCTGTATTAGTCAGAGTTCTCCAAAGAAACAGAACCAATAGGATATTTACATACACACACGCAGACAGACAGATATGGGAGATTTGTTAAGGGAATTGGCTCACAGCTACAGAGGCCGAGAGGGTCCATAACCTGACATTTGCGAGCTGGAGAACCAAGAAGCCTGGTGGTAGGGAGCCAGGGAAACTAGCCGTGTAACTCCCAGTCTGAGGCCAAACGCCTGACAACTGGGGCGGGGGGCAGGGTGTCCACCACCGTAAGTCCTGGAGTCCAAAGGCCTAACACCCAGGAGTTCTGATTTCGGAGGGCAGGAGAAGATGGGCATCCCAGCTCAAGAAAAGAAAAACAGAATGCGCCCTTCCTTTGCCTTTTTGTTTCATAAGCGTCCTCAGTGGACTGGATGGTGCCCACCCACACTGGTGAGGGTAATCTTTACTCACTCTACTGATTAGATTGCTAATCTCTTCTACAACCCCCCTTACAGACACACCCAGGAAGAAGGCTTTACCAGTTCTCTGGGCATTCCTTAGCCAGGTCAAACTGACACATAAAATTAACCATTACAGGGAGGGAATGAAAAGAGGGGAAAAGGGGATGGGGAGAGAGCTAGTGAAAAGCCGAGAGGTACATAATGTGATAGCTCAAACCTTCAGCGGACTTACTAACCTCATAAAATTCTTGCTCCAAATGGCTCTGTTGTAAACCTATGAGAGGACTGAGCTTATGCTCAGGTTACCATGGGGCAGAAATTAGACCTCAGGTGTGAATACCAGGAACAGAGATAAGGAAGTCCAGGAGGACGTCAGCAGACAGGAATTCGCAGAGATCACAGGAAGAGCTCTGGACTTTCACAGGCCTGATTTGATTGGGGATGTTGGTCAGGCTTCCCTAGATCTCCAAGGGATAGAGAGGATCTAGGGAGCACCTGAGTTCTGCCAAATCGAACTTCTAGCACCCTCCAGAGCAAGACAAGGCTCACTTCCAATAAAAGCACTGTGTTTTCAGAAACCTAGAATCCAGGCACGTCGTGAAGGCTAGTGAGAAGGAATCTCTTGCTCGCATTTCAAAACATCTCCTGGGAAAGATACCTGTTTGGATATTTTAAGGATGACAGCTGCCTATTCCTGCAAAGGGATGCCTCAGAAATAGAAAACACTGGTTTCCTAGGCATTTCATCATGAGATAGATAAGCTTAGTAACTGAAGGTAAAGGCCAGAGCAAGCGGTTAAGGGTTAGAGGGTGTTTTGTGATGTTACCACTTTAAGACTGTCACTCAGCCTTGAACTTGGACCAGAGACTTGGGGAGAGGGGACACTATCAGAAAGCAATTGCACAATGAGCTGAATAACTGAAGTTCCTGGGGGGGCAAAGGGCATGCGGCAGGGATGCTCTGGAGTTTCAGAGCACTGACAACATGCAGGCCTGGCTGCCTCTCCCTTCAGCTTGGCCTGGGACTGAGCCAGTGGGAAGATCTGAGAGTTGGAACGAGATTAGAGCCTATTTCTTTCTGGTTGCTGTGACCTTGTAGTACTTAGGGGTCATTGAAGGTATGATTATTTAGAGTTTAAATACATTTAAATCCAGAAAATTAAGCAGAGTCTTCTTTTAACTACTTCAGCAAAATTTTAAACTTTTGTGAAGCACAACCAAATATACTCTGCTAACCCAAAATTTAATGGCGGCACCAAACGGCCCAATTTGGTAGGAAGTGAGAACTGTGGAGCTAGGAAGTTGCTCAGAGCCATCTCTGAGGGACAGCCTTTGCTGAATTTGTAGGCACACGTATTGGTATTTCCATGTGAGCTAGCTAGAGACTCTAATTTGTCTTTTAATCTTCCCTTTAGCGACCTACATGAAAAAGAGCAGTTATTCTCCTAAACATACCTAGTTCCCACGTTCCCCTGAGTTATTCCCATAAGCAAGTCTTTGCAGGTGCTGTTGCACAAGCGAACACGTCTCGGTCTGTGAGAGGCGTCCTCACATCAGTGTGAGCACAGGGAGAAAGAGGGATGGTGGAGCGCCTTTCTGAAAGTAGCTTTGCCGGCTGTTCTGTGCAAAAACCCTCCTTGATTGGCTGCTTTTGCAACATCCACCCCTTCATCATCATCACCATCTTTTTTTTTTTTTTTTTTTTTTGCGGTACGCGGGCCTCTCACCGTTGTGGCCCCTCCCGTTGCGGAGCACAGGCTCCGGACGCGCAGGCTCAGCGGCCATGGCTCACGCGCCCGGCCGCTCCGCGGCATGTGGGATCCTCCCGGACCGGGGCACGAACCCGCGTCCCCCGCATCGGCAGGCGGACTCTCAACCACTGCGCCACCAGGGAAGTCCACCATCTTCTTATTAGCTAACAGTTACTGGGCACTTTTGGTGGGACAGGTACTCTCCTGAGCCCTTTCCAAGAATAACTCATTTACTATAAAGGGGTAATTTTTTGATCTCCATTTTACAAGTGTTAAAGTCATTTATCCAATTTCTTGGCAAGTTAGTGGGAAACCATGCCTGCTCTCAGTTCTGTCTGATTCCCAAACCCCTGCCCTTAATCTCAGAAATGGTTTCCCATCAGAAGCCTCAGGGAAGGAAATGATCTAAGAAACTGCATTCATTCATTCATCAATTTATTTTTCACTCAACATCAACTCAGTACCTACTATGTGCTAAGCACACCGCTAAGAGTCAAGACTAGGAAGTTGAACATGGCATGGTCCCCGCCATTCAGGGAGCTCTTGATCTAGGCTATCACCTAGGCTGTCTAAATGCAGAGAGATGTTGTAAAAGAGAATGATGGGCTATATAATAAAGGTCTTAACAGGGTGTTACGGGAACACTGAAAGTGAACAGTTCTGCCTGGGTAGGAGCAGGAATATTAAAGCTGGGAAAGGAGGGAGCATTTGAGCTGAGCCTTAAATAAGAATTGAGAACTCTTGAGATGAAAAACTAATGATATCTAAAATTTAACACAATTTGTCCAAAACATACTTCTCTAGGGTTTCCCAACCCAGTGGACGGCATCAACAACAATCTCACTTTTCAAGCCGAAAACCTAAGAGTTTTGCTTTACACATCCTACTCCATTATCTCCACAGCTAGCCCATCACCAAATTCTGTTAAATATTCCTCCTAAAAATCTTTTGAATACACCTATTTATCTCTAGAGGCATAACTACCATCTTAGTGTAATCTGTCATCACCATCTCTCACCAGCGCCTTGGCAATAGACTTCTAACTGGTCTTCCCATATTCACTCTTCTTAGTCTCCTTTTCTCTGCAAAGTCTGGTCTATTAACTCATTAGGATCATATTTCCCTAATATACTGTTTATAATATGAACTTTAAAATCTTTACTAAATCCAACATTTGGTTTTTCTTGTGAGTCTGTTTCTACTAAGTATTTTTTTTCTCGCTTATGGATTAGATTTTCCTGTTTTTATGCATGTCTAGTAACTTTTCATTGTATTCTGGACAATACGAATGATGCATCACGGAGATTCTAGATTCTGTTATCTTCCTCTGAAGAATGTTCAGTTTAGTTCCAGCAAACTGTTCAATCTGGAACATCATCTATCTGGCAGATCATCTTGAACTTTGGGAGGTTTGGTTTTATGCTTTTTGTGGGGTGAGGGGCATTCTGTGAAAGGTCAAGGTGTTTTCTAAGCTCTTGTAACTTCATAGGAATCAAATTGCAAAATGCCCTGTGGATCTTGTAGAAGTTTGTTTTTAGGCTTTATTGGAACAGGTCTTGAATAGTCCTTACTCAAGGACCAAGGTCAGAAAACTTTTTCTTAAGGGCCAGATAAATATTTTAGGCTTGTGGGCCATATGGTCTCTGCAGCAAATAGTCAACTCTGTCATTGTAAACAAATGGGCACGGATGTATTCCAATAAAACTTTATTTACAAACATAGGTGGCTACACTTAGAAATTATATATTCTAGGACCCATAATTTGCTGACCCCTGCTATAGGACATGTTCTGACTCCTAAGGCATGGCTTTTCTGGTGTCTTAACTGGATCTCTGGGTGTTAACAAGGTCTCTACGCTCTGGCTGGGCCGGAACCCCAGCACCTCCTGGAATTGCTCAACCTCCTGCCTTTCCAGTCCACTCTCAACCTTGTAAAAGCACTGTTGGTAAGCTTTACGTAGCCTTGCCCTATGCATGTGCATCCCAGCCCTCCCACCACATAGGGTTCTGGGGACTCCCTCTGCACAGCTCCCCACTCTGTGATGGCCTGCCCCCCAGTTTCCTGCAACTTGAACAGTCTCCAAACCATATCCCTATCTCCTCAGGTCAATGGGAGTATCATGCTCCGTATGGGCTCTGACTCCCTACATCACAGTTAGAAAATTGTCCCTAGATGGAGAACTGGAGAAAATGAGACCTCACCTCACGATTTTCTCTTTCTTCAGGGATCACGATCTTGTGTCGCCCATTGCCACTGCCAGAAAGCAGCTGGCTTATATATTCCATCTACTTATGTAGTTATTTATGTCCTGTGCCAATTTTTCTATCATGGTTAAAAGCAGAAATTCCCACGTTCAAACCTGTCCTCTTCAATCGATTTGCCACTCTGTTGCCAAAATGCTCGCTCTCATCTGATCATCTAATCAGATCCAGCACCCACCCTAAAATGGTTCAATGATTTCTATTGCTCTTAAGATAACATCTGAGGGACAGAATTTGGTTTTGCCCATCTGTGAGTCCCAACACTCAGCATGGCGCCTTCTCCAGGATAGGTAGGTAATAAATATTTTTGAGCAAATGAATGAATGAATGAGAAATGATATTTTGGGAAGAGAGAATAACACAAGCAAAGGCAAGGAAGCATAAGACAGCATAGAAAACAGTGAATCATTCAGTACGATTCCAGGATGCTGACTACAAATGACCCAAACGGCTTCATGTGTAGAAAATACGACCATTGAAGATCGTACTCCTAAATTGCCATTTTTCAATTCCCAAAGACCTGAAACCATTTCCTCAGCCTGAAGCTCTTAAGATGAATAGACGTGTCTAGGCCAGGCGAAGAAAGCTTTCCTTGGGCTTGGGGTGGCTGTGCTCATAGACAGACAGACAGGTGGACATGTGTGCAGGCAGAAGGAATCATCAATTTGCTAAAAATAAAACCCGAACCCGTTTTTCACAGAAATCCTCAAAGAAAAGAAAACAGATCGATAGCAAGCACACCATTTGTGTAATGTCGGCGTCCTTTCCACATCAGAGAGAGCGAAATCACCTTGGAGACCAAGTTCTTTTTCAGACTGTAGAGGAAGTGACTAAAGAAGCCGTGACTTTGGAACCAAGTGAGGCCCCAAAGGACTCCTCAGTTGGTTAAATACATTTGACAGCAAATTTTAGATACAGAAAACGAGCATTTGTGATATTCGGGGATGGGAAAAATAGGGCTTGGGCACAAATGTCCCCAAGACCTTGGGAAGGGAGAGTGCAAAGAAGTTGAGAGGAAAGGGAGGTGTGAGTCTGCTTCTTGAGACTCTGGAAAGAAGAACCCAGAGGGGATCAGAGGTTGTCTACGATGCAGTTTTAACTGTGCCCTAGCAAACACTCCCAAAGGAGAAAGAAGCAACGAGACGAAGGAACGAGAGAGGCTGCTGGGAGCTCCGTATGGAGGGCAGAAGGAGACGGAAATTCACATTCACTGAGCACCATCTGGGTCTAGGACACACCGCCTGGGGCTTTAGGTGAGTTGTCTTATGTTGCCCTCATCATAATAGCCCTGTAATAATAACCCTTTTAATTCTATTTTAGAATTAACTTGTAAGAAATTCTCAAATTCTCTTAGAGAAATCAAGTTAAAGAAATTCTCTTTAGAAGAAACTGAGGCTTAGATAAGTGAAAATATCGGAATTCACATGTAATTTGGACCCAGATTGTCTAATTCCAAAGCCCAGTGGTCCCTCCCAACTGCCAGATAGTCTCCCTGGTCTGCTGCTTTTGTATGTGGTAGGTGGCACATCAGAGCGCCGTCTACATTTTCAGGGGTCAGGCCTTTCTGCTTCCTGGGTTCTGGGATATTAATGCAGTGCTACGGACAAGAAGGTGCTTAATAATAATGGGTGTCATTTCAGAAATGAATTTACAAAAAGTCACTCATTTACTGGTAAGAATCCATTCCATTTCCCTACCCTTAAGTATCAACATTAGAATGTATGTATGTATGCATATGTGTAATGGCCAGAGACCAACTTCTGGCCGCACCAGGGGGTCCTGAAAGAATAAACACACATCCATGCACATCTATGTGTGCCTGGCTTGTCACACTTGGGTTTTAAAGACCAGTGAAAGAGAAGCTTTGGTCTAACACAGAAACGATAGCACTTCAAAGTGCTCACTCAGCTTGGTTCCCTACTGTGCAATGCAACATTTATTAAATATATTCCCACCTGTAGCAAGGCAAGCCCACTTTTCATTTGCCAAGGGTCTTCATCAAGGCAAACACTCTGCTCTAATGATCAGCCATGGAAACAGAAGACCAAACAGAAACAAAACGTAGAAACCCGTGGGCTCTTCTTCCACCGTCTGCATCATCTGGAGCGCCGCCATCTGTGGCAACACCATCCATTGTCTTGCACGTGCTGGTGTTTTTATTCAGGAAGACATGGGGGTGGGAGCTGGAACATATGCTGGTGAGTTTGCCTGTGTGTTTAGAGAGGAGAGCAGGCAAGAGCCTGGGGAAAACAAACATGTGCAAACGTAGCAGGGAGCAGAAAGCCCAGCAGGGATTGCTGGTTTCCTAGCAATCGATGACCAATTTCCCTCCGGGACTATTCCCAGAAGTACAAATCTTTTCATAAACAGATGCAGGTCTTGGTTTAGTTACTGACATTCCTCAACCCAGGGCTGTGCGCACACTCACTCCCCCGGTAAGATCTTAGAATCTTGGATCCGTATCCGAATTCACATTCCTGGGACTCCTTTTAGAAGTTTGCTCCTTGTTTGCCAGACTCTGGGTTTTTTCTCAGGACAGCTGTTCCAACCCAGGGTGTTTAAACGATTTTTTCCAGGGAATCAAAAAGGGGTAGTTGTTATTCTTAGGAGAATCAGAACCATTCTGTAAGTACTCAGCTCCCTTTGTGAAACCCTTTCCAACTTGCCTGGGCCAAACGCCCTCCCCATCTTTCTCTGTACTCCCAAATTTGATCTGCTCTTAGAGCACACTTTCTTTTTTCCTAGACAGCCATCTTTACACATATGCCATCTTCCCCAATAGAGTTCTTGGTTGCACCTGTCACTTTCCAGTGCCCAGCACAGACCTAGTATATAGTAGGTGCTTCGGAATGCTTATTAAATGACTGAATACATAGACAGAGTCCCAGAGATTTCCCATCTTCCCTCAATTTTCCCACCCCATCCCTAATCACCAGCCTGTCTTCCCCAACCAGGAAGACTGCAGACAGAAGGACCGCTGGCCAGGACTGCTGGTACCATTGCTGTGTTAGCGTAGAAACTGGAATGCTACCGCCCTGGAGGGTCACCGCCAACCAGGAGAGGGCAAGCCTTACCCTATGTGTCAGGGTGGCTCTTGCCTGGAAGAGGACATCATTCCTGGTACAAACTGCCTAGGGGAAGCGGAGCTTCTCAGACCAGATCTGGCATCTGTGAGACATGGGGGTCACCTCCAGGAATGGGGATCTCTAAGCTTGACCTCTAGGGGGTTGAAATCTCATCGGGAGGCTCATGGGTGAGGCAGTGACATCTCTTAGGGTTGATCCAGAAGTTGGGAAGTGGGGTATCAGGCAAGGGGCTGTGATGGGTGGCTGCCTCCAAGGGCATGTGGATCTCCTGCTGAGAGCAGAGGAGAAACTGAGTCTGAGTATTGCCCTCTTGCTTCATTCTCTGTCCTCCCTCAGGATTTAGTCAACTCCCCTGCATACTCTGGCCCATCCCAGCTGCTTCGTAGGGGAAGGGTTTGTCTGAGACCAGGCTCGGGCCAGTGGGCTCTGGGAAGAGCTGTTTACAGGGAGAGAGCTCAAGGGGCTGTAACTCTGGAGCCAAATGAACTGAGACTGCACAGCCAGCTGGCCCTCCCACCCGGGAAGCTTAAACTCCCTGGGTTTATGCTGTTCAAAATGACGAGGTTTCCCTAGTTCCCAGAACTCAGGTCTTCTGAGAAGCTGGAAGCTAGTGGTACTTCAGCTAGCACGGGATGAGAAAAGAAATGGCATTTTCTCAGTATCTGCCCCGTATCAAGCATTTTACACATCTGTCTAATCGAATCAACCCAGTAGCCCTGTGACGTAGATACTATTTTCTCATCTTACGGTGGGTGACACTGAGGCCTAAAAAAACGTGCTCACAGGATAATTGTGCAGCAGAACCGGGAATTAGATCCAGGTTTCCATATTCCCAATCCTGGCTCCTTCTGATTCCGACATTTGAGGCATCAACAAAAATGCGTTTTCTAGCTCTCCCCCCAGCCATTCCCCTGGGCGCTTTTCACTAAGGCCTGAAGGCACGTTTTGACCCTTCCCTGCCCTTTATCTGTGTGGGTGCAGGACCCCAGGTCTGCTCCCAAATGTTTCTGCCCAGACCCTCTGGAGAGCCCCAGACTGAGCGAGAAAAAGCCCTTAGAGAGACCTGATCCTGTAGCCACTGTGCCCAGTCAAAGAACCAGTGAGGGACCGAGCTGGAAAGGATCTCAGAGACCGTCTAGTGGAACCCCATCGCTTTTAACAGGGGGACTCCAAGACCACAGAGGGCAGTGACTGGTCCAAGGTCATACGTGGTAAATGGATGATGGGTGGGTCATTGGGCCCAGGCTCTCCCATCGAGTCATCTGCCTTAGCTCTTGGCTGCTTTTGCCAGCAGGAATCTAGGGTTTTCTTCTACTGTTGCCATTCGGAGAACCAAATCCTGCACGTGGCTGCAGACAGGCAGCCCTCATCCTGGCACCATGATATTCTTTAACAGATTTGACAGCTAAGGTCCAAATCAGGGATATTAGGCCCGACACCGGAACTACCAGTGCCCAGCAGAAGGTCATGCCTTACCCTGGGAGCGATGCTGCTCCAGCCCCATGACAGGCAAGGCCGTGCTGATCGTGGGCACGGAAGCATCTCACCGTCACGCGGCGCTAAAATGAACTGGATTAGGCGCCGCGCTCCAAAACACGGAGTCGCACCTCCTTGTTTCTGCCTGCCTTTTTCTCTCATTTTAAAGCCAGCGTCCCTATGGCCAAGTCAGCAGTCCAGTTAACTGAGATTTTTTGAAAAAAGCCTCAAAGTTCAAAAAACTAAAAATCTCGATTCGGGAGACCTGCCCTGCCTCATTAATCCACTGGTCGGTTTGCAATGGATCAGGTTGAAGATGGCTTCCCCACCATCTCCAGGACGTTTCCAGGGTGCTGATTTAAGGAGATCGAGCCCTCAATCCTAGGGAAAACGATCTCTGCCAGCAGCACCAACATAGTCCCTGGGCTGGTGGAAAGTGACAAAAAGTACAAAATTCTGCTTGGGTCTCCTGAGTTTCTTTTCTTCGTTATTTGGTGTCTTCCTGCAAACAGGAGTATCCCAGGGTTGAGGAGGGCATTTATGGCTCTGAGGGGCGGAGTGAAATGACACAGACTACCAGTCACACCTCGATGTGCCCGCAAGCCACCCTGGCCTTCGTCCCTGGCCTGCCCTTCACTCTGACTCTGCAGGCACGCTCTCTCTGTCTCTGTCTCGTTAATAATAACCAGTTTCTCTACAACATGAGCTGTCACCCTCCTCAGGCTGGGAACCTCTTCTGCCTCCATTATTTTGTTTGGGTATGAGATGATTACAGAGTCAGAACAGATCTTTGAACGCCCATTTTACAGGTGGACAAACTGAAATTCAGTGAGGACACAACAGTTAGTGGGTGGCAGAGCTGTGATTTGAAAGCAGAGCTTCTGCCTCCACACCTATGCGTGTCTTTGTACAGGAAGCCGTCTCTGCACTTCCTGAGCCCTATCTTTCTTGGTGCCTTTGTCTCTGTTGTTGTCTGGAATGGTCCTTAGAGTGGAGTGGGCACTTAGGCTGCTTCCCAGCATTCGTGCATGTCCCCATTCTCCTTCCCAAGAGAACCTGAACTGCTTCAGACATCCATCCTTCCCCGACAAAGATACCTGTTTCAGAGGGAGATGACCCTCATCCCTAGATTGATCTAAGGGTAATCCCATTCCCCTTGACAATGGGAAGGGTCATGTGACCCAATTCTGGCCAATGAGAGAGCAGGCAGAATCTTTGGGTGTTTCTGGAGTCTTCTAAGGGAGTCACAGGAAGAGAGGTTCCTCTTCCTCTTTTGGATACTGTGCTGTCCAGGCACGATGCCCAGGCCTGCTGCAGACACCTTGCTGCCAGCCTGAAGATGATACCAGCACTGAGGACTGCTGATCCCGGGGCAGAGAGAGGGCTAGAGCCTGGGTCCTGGCGGTGTGATGAGTGCCGAGTGTCATAACCCTGGGCTCAGCTTAACTCTGGACTTCCTGTTCTGTGAACTCTGGAGGGTCCTTACAGTTTATGCCAGTGGGGGCTTTTTCTCTCTTGTAGCCAGGAGTGTCCTTACTGACTGGGGTCATCCTGCCCTCCCCCCTTATACTGGTGGGTAAACTGAGGCCGTCCTCACTCAGGGCTCACTTCCTTTATGCCTCTCTGCCACTCAGCCAGGAGCCTTATAGGTTACACAAAAAGAGGAACTCAGAATAGAGACTGTCTGGGAGCCCTGCCTAGCTCAGGACAAATACTTGGGAGACTTAAAACAATTCCTATTTTGTGTTTAGTTTTAGGATTACTTGTGTTTGGGGTGACATATATATATAGTACTGGTCAGCCTTGGGGTGTGGTGGGTCCCACTTCCCCTACTAAAGGAACCACCCTGTCCACGGTCCCTGCAGGGGGCAGGGTGGCCAAGCAGCCTTGTTCATGCCATGTGACCTTCTTTCCAACCAGGCCACAGCTAACTGAATCAGGCAGGAACATCTGACTCAAGAGAGAAGCATCCTGGCTGCCAGCTGGCCTTTAAAGTGCGGCCTCTTTTAACAGAGAAAACAGGAGTCAATCAAATTTCTTTTCACCTGAGGAATTTGAACTAAAGACGCAGAACGAAGTCATCAACCCATAGAGGAACCGACATAAACACACCCGGGAGGGGGCATGAGCAGCTGGGAAATTACATGTGACGTTATTGCAAGGTTTGCAAACTCTTGTGAGCCACCTTGAGCCCCCAACTCTTTCAGCTTCAGGCTCAGTGACCTCTCTCTCCAGGAGTCCCTTTACCACTCCTCACAATAATCTCCCATGATGTGAGATGCCATCTTGCAGCTAGAGATCTGGTCCCCGGCACGGTGCACAGGGCCCTCCATGATCCACCTTGCCTAGCATCCCACTACTCTCTCATGGGTGTGCATGAGCCTTATAACTGAATTGTCTCCACTCCCATAGATGTGCCATGTCCTTCCACACCTTTCTGTCTTGGTTTGTATATTCCCTCTGCTTGGAATGTCCTGTTCTTCATTCACCTGGTCAGATCATATGCCTCTTCCAGAACCCAACCCCAGCAGATACGTGTACTCATTTCCTGGTGTTTCTCTTGCATGCGTTCATTCAAACATGATAGGTTTAGTACCTACTGTGTGCACTACATCATTCCTATGGAAAAAAAAGTTGGATAAGTGGAGAGCAGTGGGGCTGGAGGGGTGGCAACTTCAGCAAGAACGTCGGGGAAAGCATCTCTGAGCAGAGTCTGCGTGTGGTGAGAGAGTGACCTTATGCAGGTCTAGGGAAGAGTGAGTCTGGCAGAGGGAACAGCAAAGGCAAAACCCTGGGGATGGGAATAAGTCTGGTGGGGGAGAAAGCAAGTGTGGAGGGTAGTGAATGAGGGCCAGAGCAATGGTTAAAAAATGGGCAGGGGTGAAATAACGGAGAGCTTGGTAGCCTTGGTGGACCACTGCAAAGAATCTGGATTGGGGTCTAAGCATGAAGCTCTAGTTGGGGGGGGGGGGTGGGGTGCTGAGAGGAGTAGTATAATCTGTCATGATCTGATCTGCATTTTGAAAAGGTTGATCTGGCTGCCGGGCTGTGGGAAGATGAGCGTGGAAACAACATCCCAGGCAGAGACGATGGTGTCTAAGGAATGGCAGGATTGGGATTTCCTTTGGAGGAAGAGCCAACAGGACTTGTTGATGGACTGGATGCGGGGAGGAGGGGAGGGAAGCAGTGGAACTGAATTTCAGACTTGTGCCTGAGCAATTCGGTGAATGGAGGTACCATTTACCTAGATGGAAACGAGTGGAGGAGTAGTTTGGGGGTGGAAATCAGGAGTTGGGTTTGGACCTGGCACTTATCAACCATGTCGTAAGATTTTGTTACAAATCTCAGACTCCTTGAGGGGAGGGTCTATGCATTTTTTCACTTCTCTCTCCCTCATTCTACTTAACCATAGGTCCTTACAAATAATAGACCCTTAGTCCATTGTTGATGAATGCTTTGATGTTCAGAGTCCCGATTCCTGCAAAGTGCAAATGGTGCCCATATATCCTTCCTTTCATCACTTAATAACCACCAAGCGATTTCATTTTCATTCTGATGACTCTTCAAGCAGCAGTGACCATCACTCTTTGGTTCCAAGTCTGTCTGACCTCAGCCCTTGCCCATCCCTTCCATCTCAGTCCTTTCACAGTCAAACAAAATCCAAATGGGTACCAGGGGAGCCCTCAAGTTAAAGACTCACTTCAGTAGGCTCTCTAATAGCGTGTCTTGGTTCAGGGACGTGTCATGGACTGCCCACTGGGCTGTGCCAAAGTGGCCAATCAATCACCACCCAGACACCGAGCACCTTCTATAATAAGCCCTTGCATCTGCTCAGAACTTTGTAGCTTACAAAGCATTTTTATATATCCTCTCGTGGGACTTGTGCAACCAACCTGTGAATCGACGGGGCAGGTCTCCAGATATGAAATTTCCTATTTCACTTCAATTTCCATAACTTGTAACCAAGGGTCTTAACTGAGACTATTCCCTCTGCCTGAAGTCTCCTTGCCCTTCTTTTTGGCCTGGGAAACTTCCACTTAACCTTCCAGAATAAACTTAAATAATGACACCTTCCCCAATCCTCAGGCAGAGTTACTCATTCATCCCTTACTCCTCTGTGTTACTTGGGTCATGTGCCTACCTTTTTAGTTACCGTGCTGTAATGCATTACATCAAATGTATAGTACATGTATAAGTACCCGTCTCCCTAATAGATAATATTCTCCTTGAGGAGAAGGAATGTATCTCATTCATCTTGGGTTCCAATGCCTGATATATTCTCCCACACGTAATTAGCAATCAATAAACGAAGGACCATATGGATATTTTTAAAGCTGGAGGTCATAAAGTGGGGGACTGTGCGTATTTGGTAAGGAATATGGACCTCAGCCTGTAGGCATAAAAGATCCAAGGGAAGCTTGATCTATAACACAAAAGGCAGATGGCAGGCTCGTTTCATAGAATTGATTTCCCTGAAAGCTGATGAGGTCTGATTTATGTCTCCCCTTGAAGGTCGGGTTATGGACTGTTCAACTCACTCCTCTCTAACAATGGCTTTCGTGGGGATGGGATGGTGGGGATGGTGTCAGTTATACACAGCTTGTTTGTTTGTCCCATCCAGGGAACTTCAAGGAAATTTCTTTTCAATGCATCCAACTTTCATTGAGCAATTATACTACTATGTGCCTGGCATTGTATTCAATGTGACAATAAGGCAAGGTGGTTGGAAGCCCCCTTTGCCACAACTGGGGCCTGTGAGGCATATGCACAAACAAGTGTGACATACCTGGGTTCCCCATCTTGCAGCCTTCATCCTATGTCATTGTGATCTGCTCCCAGAAGAGCTAGAGCCTGGCTGTGATCAGTGAGCTCCTGTCACCCTCACGACACATTCTCCTGAACCATTTCACCAGTACTCAGGTGAGCCCACAGTACCGGGCTGATGGGATGGGCCCCAGGGAGTGGGGCAGTGGAAGGCAGCTGCACTGATGGACGTAGGTGTCAAAGCTACTCACTAGAGGACTTAATTGACTTCCACAGGCTCTTCTTTCTGCCACATCGTCGTCCATTCCTCCATCTACCCATGTGCCTATCCAGGCATGCATCCATTCATTTAGTCATTCATATACTCATTCAGATCTTTATCTTTAAAGTGCGTCTCTGTATGTCTTCACTGTTACCTATTCAACTATCCATCCATTCATGCACCCATCAATCCATTTATTCTCTCATCCGTATCTTTATGTTCAAAGCATACATCTGCCTGTCCTAACTGATGCGTATCCATCCATCCATCCATCCAACCATGCACTGACTCATTTAAATCTTTATTTTTAAAGCACATATCATTTCTTTGCTCAAAAATTCTGAGTGGCTTTCATGTGCCACAACCTAGAAGCGAAGTTGCTTCTCTTAGCGTTCACAGTTAGCCCTTATTTTCTGATCATATCTACATGAGCTCTCCCTTAGCCAATGGGTCTGCCCCTCTTCCCCTGGAAAGCTGGATCTTGCCTCCTCTCCTTCTTTCCCGCCATCTTCTCTTTTCCTAAGTGTCCTCTTCACCACTCCTATCCACTTCTTGTTTGCTGCAGTCCAACTCTTCATTCACTCAAATCTTCACCCCCTTAGGAGACCGTACACTTCATTCCTGCACTATTTGTCTCCTAGGTGACCCATCCCTTCCCTGAGCTCCTAATGTTCTTAGCATCTGACCCACCCTTTGGGTACCAGGCTCTTGTGTCCTTGTATTGATCTTTTTGTACATGTGACCTTTCTCCTGAGAGACCTACCTTAGCTCAGTGCTACTGAAGGCTAATTCCTTTGCCTCTGTCTCACCTAGGCCTGATCCCATCAGGACTCAGAGAGAGAAGTTAGGAATGAGTCTTACTCCTTCAAGCCCTGTGCCCACTGTTCCAGGCCTGAGTCCTGGACACCTCTGAGGCTCTGACCTGAAGCCTCCATGCTCAGACCATCGGTGCATACAAGGAGAGTTTAGGGTGGGGCTCATTTAGAAGCCTGCTTGGCCTTGACACTTGTGTCACTATTCCGGGCCCCAGCATTGGGATGGAACCTGTCTCTCTTACCGCAGATCTGATGAGCACTTTCTGTGAACTGGCTGGTCCCAGAGAACCGTCTACCACTGCGTGTGTGTCTTTGAGCGTTACCTTCTGTGTTACTTATCGCAGCATAACCACTTAGAAACTTATTGTTTCTCATCATTCTGTGGGGAGGCTGGGTGGTTCTTCTGCTGGCCTTGTCCAGCTTAACGTAGGTGACTGCAGTCCACGTTGGGGCACCTGGGGTGGCTCCACCCATGTGTCTGGGGTCTCAGCTGGGTGACCGGAATGGCCTCTCATCCTCCACGTGGCCTTTCTCTCTCCACGGTGGCCGCTTGTCCTTGAGGAGGCCAGGCGGGGTTTCTTCAGAACATGACAATCTCAAGCTTCCAGGAGCGTAAAAACAGAAATTGCCTGACTTCTCCAGGCCTTGGCTCCGGAATTCACCCAGTGTCTCTTCCACCACATTCTACTGGTCAAAGCGAGTCACGAGGCCAGCCCAGGGTCAAGGGGCGGGGAAAGGGATTTCACTTCTTTATGGGAGAAGTTCTAAAATATTGGGCCAGGTTTTTCAATCTATGCGCCTCACCTACCCTGTCCAACCCACCAACTTGGTCTCCCCTGGGTAGTACACTCTTCCAGCCTGAGTGCCCCACTTTTGGAGGTGGTTTATAGCACCTCAGGCCCATCCCTCCAGCTGGGTCATCTGGGGCGTCTTCCCGTTATGATATCCCCAACCAGAGTGTATGGTCCAGGAAGGCAGGGACTGCGTTGAGGCCCCAGTCACTATCTACATACTCTCCTATTGCATATTTTTTCTAGCAGTTATCACTATCTAAACTCTGCCTTTTGTTGTTGTTTTGTTTACTTGTGCATTGTTTGTCTCTTCCATTCCAATGAGACCTTCATGTAGGATTTTGCTTTTTCACTGATAAATTACCAGACCCTGGGCATACTTATCACATAGTAGGTGCTACGTAAATATTTGTTGAATGGATGAAAGCCTCCTGAAGACTGTGATCAGGCCTTAAACCCATTCATAGCCCCTCTCCCAGCTCCTTTCAGTAGAAGCTGCCCATACACATCTGTTCTTTGAGGATAATTCATTAATTTTTCATACATAGTGTGAAATGTTTTGAAGGTTGCAGAGAACCTCTTTGTGCCCATTTTATAAATGCTTTTAAGAGTCTTCTACATGTCCTGAGAGGGTTCTGGTGCTTGAAAATGAATAATTTCCTTGGCAAGACAAAATTTGAACATATGGAAGACAAGAAGATGCTGTCTGCTTTGTTCAAATTCCTTCAAATGAACTTAGCCACCCTGATGTGCACTGGGTGGAAATGAAAAATGAAAAGTAAAAACCCCAGATCTTGAAGCTGACTATGGGAATGACCTTGGATCCTGAATCTTACTTCTTCCAGAGAGATACATTTGCCTTCAAAGTCTGAAACTGAGGACTTCCGAAAACACGCAGATACCAGTGTTCAGAGGGACCAGAAGAGTCATCATGAAGGTGAAGTATGGGCTTCATGGCACGTGTTTGCATGGAAAAGCCATGGTCACATAAGGGAGCCAGAGTAAGAGGGACAGCAGATTCTCTTCCTCAACACCCCTCTCCCAGATATCTGCTCCAACCTGGGTTAAATGGGGACACTAGATTATTTATGAGACCCTGCTACTTTCTGTGGCATTCCATTTGATTTTATATTATAAATATAGAAAGAATATAGGGAATAAGAGAACAAACACCCACCACTCAGCCTAGGAAATGAAACATTATAAATATAACAGAATCCCTCCGTGACTCTCCTTCCCCAGTGGAAAGCACCACCCTGAAACAGATATTGGTATTTCCGTGCTAGATTCTGTGTTTCTAGTACATGTGTCATGGTGGACATCAGCTATGTCAACAGTTCGGCTTGCCGGTTTTAAAGCTTTACTTAAGCATAAATACTGTCTTCAGGAGGCACTGTAACTTCTCCTTTGCTCAAGTTTTGTTGGTACACTGTTTATTTCATCATCTACCCCCCTCTGATGGACTGCTGTTTCTAAGCGTTCACTACTAGAATGCTGCCATTAACTTTCCTGCTCACACTTTTCTCCCTGCACCTGCAGCAGGAGTTCTCCAGGGTGGAATTTCTCCCTTTGGTTCTGTGTATCTTCAATTTATTTAGGTCTTGCCAAATTGTTCTCCGAAGTGGTTGTACCTGCATTAGCATGAGTTCCCATCGCTCTGTAACCCAACCAGCACTTGGTACTCTCAGACTTTGTGATTCCCGTTCATTTGATGGTGGAAAGCAGTGCCTTATTCTTGCTTTAAATTGCATTCTTCCCCCTGACGACCAGTGAGGCGGGGTGTAGTTTCATGCTTATTGACCATTTGTGTTTTTAACTTCTTTATCTTACCTCTCCAGATCATTTGCCCATTTTCCCATTGAATTGTTGATCTTTCTTCATGTTGATTGCTAGCAGGGTTTCTTAACAGCAGCACTATTGACATTTTGCACTGGATGATTCTTTCTTGTCGGAGACCATCCTGGATTGTAGAAGCTTCAGCAGCGTCCCTGGCCTCTTCTCACTAGGCGTCAGCAGTAAATCCTTCCCTCCCATCCCAGGTGTGACAAGTGTGTCTCCAGGTATTCCCAAACTGCCCTCAGTTGAGAGTCACTGATTTATAGGAACCCTTTATTTTTCACAGATATTAATCCATTGTCAGTTATACAGATTGCATACATCTTCACGAAGATATTCTGGGATGGTCAACAGAACTGGTTCTTCTCTATTTCAGAAGCTTTGCTTCAGAGGAGGGAAGAAAGAACGGTCTATGTATTGTGTCCAGAGTGCTAGTTTGGGTGCTTTCTCTTCCCATCTTTTATTTCAAATGTACAAGGTACGTGTTAATATTTCTAGTTCACAGATGAGGAAACTGAGTCTAGTAGTTTGCCCAAGGGCACTTGGCCAATAGGAAATGGAAACACGGTATGGATTCAGGCTGCTTCGGTAGAGTAGAAAGAATGTGGATTTTGTTCTGTCCCTGGTTGGTTATGACCAGGCATTTCCTCCATGCATGTCAGTTTCCTCATATGATGCAAAAGAGGCTGCACACAGACCTCGATACGCCAGCCCATTCTACCAACAGAGCATCATGGTTGAGAGCAGAATCTGAAGGCAGGGCTGCCACGGTTGGGACCTGGCTTTACCACTACCTAGTGGGTGATGTATCACTGTTCCCCTCTATGCCTGAAGATGGAGATCCAGATAGCACCAAACTCCCAGGGCTTTTGTGATGACTCGATGAGATAATTCATGTAAAGTACGTAACACGGTGAAAGTTCCATAAATGCCGTAGGATGTCATTATAATTCTACAAAGAGGTGGATTGGGAAAGAGTCTGGATTGGGAAGCCCTGTGAAATACAGATTATGATATTAAAAAAAACCCCAACATTTCACTACCTTTAGATACAAATAATAATGCTCAGGAAGAGTTTTGTCAGTAGGCAACCCTCCTACTTGAAAGGTGAAGAAAGAATCTTGATGGTGAGCTTACAGGTTATACAATGATGGCACTTTGAAAAGGGGTTCAAGCCTACCTTTGGCTTGCCCTCTCTCCTAAGACAATCTCACATTCCCTCTCTCACCTGCTGGCAGTTGGGCAGTGCTAACTGCAAAAACTCTATAAAAATAAATTTAACCCAGGGGCTCCCAGGGATCACAGGGTCTGAATGGGGCTCTAAATTCACACCTGCCTTGCTTTTTTCCATAGAAGTTGTATTTGAAATGAGGGAGTCAAGCTGCTCCAGGCTCAGCAGACTCATGGGGAGAGAGGCAGGCCACCAGTAAGCAGGGTCCCCCTTCAAAGAGGGAGGCGAGGGGCTCTTTAAACATGCATGCCGAGAGAGTAGGGGCTGTCACACTAATGGCTCTGCAGACTCAGACAGGGACTGCCTGCCAAGTGCGCCCGTAATTAGTTGTTAACACATGGAAATAAAAGCCGATTTAGAAACAGAGCCCATCATTTATTTATAGCAATCCAACGCGAGTATTTTTTTAAATAAGGAAAAAAAACCAAAACCTGGACATAGTTCCTAGTCAAAACCAAACCATCCAAGGAGCTCCAAACTCACCTCGTCACTCACTCGCCTTCTCTCTCACCTCCTCCTAGAAGTCCACCTAGACTGACCTGGCTGAGGTCCGCACCCTTCAACTTTCAGGCCCTCATTCTGCCCCAAGCTGTTGTGCACACGAGGCTACCACTGGATCATGTTCTCTGATCCCTTGCACATGTACCTGTGTGTGTCTTTGATGAATGGAAAGAGTCCAGGCTTTAGAGAGAACCCAGCTCAAATCCCGGTCCTAGCACTATACAGCTGTGCGGCCTCAGGCGAGCCACTGTCCACACATCGGCTTATTTTAAATACAGGTATTAAATATGCTGAGCTATATGGAGTCCACGGTATGTACCCAGCATAGAGCAGGCACCCTTATTCCTTCATGGGCAAGGTTTACATCTTTCATTTCTTTTTCTTCTCAATTTCTGGCAGAAAAAGCAGGATGGCATAGACTGTGCAGGCTCTGGAGATAGACTGCCTCACTCCAAATCCTGCTGTACTTCCAACCAGCTTTGTGACTTTGGGTGACTTATATAAGCCCATGGTGCCTCAGTTTCTTCAACTAGAAAATGGGAATGATAATGGCCCCTACCTCACAGGATGCTCATGAGGGTTAAGGGAGCCCTAGGTAAGAAGTCAGTGCATTCCAGTGCTCTTGGTACTAGCAGTGGTGACATGGTGATGGATGGGGGAGGGGTGTTTATTACTCACTGCCCATAAGCACCATCCCGGGAGCGGCTGAGAAAGGAGAGGGCCCTTGCTTTTTGAGTTTGACAGACTCAAGCTGGGACTATATCAATTCTACCAGTGTGGTCCTGGGGAAGACAGAAACCTCTCTGGGCATCAGTTTCCTTCTCTATGAAACGGGGGGAATAATAGCACCTACTCCCCAACAGCCTGAGTGATCCCGGAAGCAGATTTTTCCCCCAGAGACACCAGGTAAGAGGCCAGGCCAGCTGACGCCTTGACTTCAGTCTTGTGAGACTCTAAACAACGAGCCCAGCCAAGGGCTGGGCTTGGGCTTCTGACCTACAGAACTGGAGGCTAATAAATGGGTGTAGTTTTAAGCCCTGAGTTTGTGGTAATTTGTTACAACAGAAAACTAACACAGTTTACAAAATAAAAGACTGCCACCTGGAAGAGGGGTATCAATGGATCGTGAGCTCCTGGAAGGCAGAAACTGGGTGTTACTTATTTGGAGCCCACAGAACCTGGTATATGGTAGATACTCAATAAATATTTATAGACAAATGAATTAATGGATACATTTATTTGAAGATGAGCAAAAAATCAGACTCAGTCTACGAATAAGTAACTTTCCAAAAAGCTACAGGTTCTGGGATGTGCACAACCAAGAGGTAGGATAGCTGAGAAGTGAGTGTGTAAGAGCAAGAGTGATGTCTGGAACTTGGGGTTTAATCTCAGCTTAGTCTGCCAGCTGTGTGACCTTGGGCAAGTTACTTAACCTCTCTGTGCCTTGGTTTTCCTATCTGCAAAATGAAGATAATAATAATAACAGCCTCATAGGTTGTCACAGGATTAAATAAGGGAGTACGTATCAAGCTTGTCCATTGTAAGTATTCAATAAATATGTGGTATGATTTCACAGATAGGGTCAGAATCCTCTGAATTTAATCTTTGTTTTCTCAACAATGTGCTTGGTCTCCACGCCCCCCTCCCCATATACACTCCAAGCCTTGTTTTTCTGCTCCTGTAAAATAAAGAGGTGAACCTTAAGAACATTCTCCAATTTTAAAACTTCCATCCATCACTTTAAAGGGCATTGGACACTTACTTTAATCTAGGCAAATGCCCTTCCTTCTCACTACTGCTAGCTTTTCAAAGGGAAAGTCATCAGCAAACAAACTCACCGTGAGAGGGGCAGAGGGAGGGTTGTCTGGCTGTCACCCCACTTCCCAGATGGAGAGAGGATGGGGAAACGAGTGACTTCTGCAAGGCTAACTGAAAAAGCCAGTACAGTAGGCCAGCACTGGCTTGACCCACATCAGGCAAAGCTGGTTTTTCGATGGTCTCTAATTAGCTGAGCTGGGAAGAGAGGCTGCTAGCTTTGTTGTAGTTGTTTTTCTTTATTGGGTTCACAGTGCCTCAAATTCCATAACTCACAAACCAGAACTGGGGACAATCTAGTCTTAATTACACAGGGACAGATGATCTGCATTGCAAATTGTCCACAGCAAAGCTTGCTCCCAAATTATTGATGAGATTGTCACTTACCCTGCCTAAGTCCACTTTGGCAAGAGTAGCTCTATTTCTTACTGTGCAATAGACAGTCCAATATTAGGCCTATTTATGGGTGGCTGTTTCTCTGCTTCTCTGGCGTCTCACCACCTAGAAGACAAGTTTCTTCAGAGGAAGCACCTGGCTATCAGTCTGTCAAACTGAGTTTGCTTTTATTCCCTAACCACAACCTTCCCTCCACTATGGAAGAAGGGAGCCGACTCATCACGGCTATGTCCATATTCAACTCTAAGCCTCAGGACTCAAGCTTCAGGACAGTGCCTGTCCAGTTTCAGCTGGGGACTTGCATCAGTGTCAAGGACGAATCTCGATAGGAGAAACTACCAAGGGATTGAGGACTGATTCCCTCAGAGCTGTTCGGGTTTCCACATCCTCCTGCTGATTCCTGAACATACCCAGAATATGGTGAAGCCCAGAGCCCCGAACACACCAGTGTTCAAGCGCGAGTACTCAAGCAGCTTGGGAAGCCCCAGGTGAATCACGGAAATGATGCTCGCCTGACATTTGCCAGTTTTAGTCAACCACAGCATGGACAATTGAGAACAAACTGCATTTGATTTCTCTGTGTCTGGGAAAGGATCTTGACGAGACCTCATCCTGGGGCTAAGCTTGCAGGTAGGTCCCAGACAGGCATGTTCTGGGCTCCTGGAGCAGAGGGGAGGCTCGGGCAAGCCTCTGCTTGAGTTTAGCTCAGCCAGAGCTGTGAACCTTTGGATTCCTTCCTTTTCCTTGCTCTGGCCCTGAACCCTTGGCAAAGGTGTAGGAATCTGTTTCCATAAAACCAATTTATTTTTCCATTTATTTGATTAATTGAAATTGGTGATACTCTGGCCTCCAGCTCATAAACACTAGGTAACAAAACCCCCTTACATCTGTCCAGTGCTTTAGCGCTCGCTGAGCACGTTCACCTTCATCATCTCATGTGACTCTTTAGAACGGCCCTGCGAGGGAGGCAGGGAAGGGATTCCATCTGTCAGTTTAGAGAGAGGGAGACGTGTGTTGCCAATGATTACAGGTAGTCCAGAGCAGAGCCGGGACCGAAGCTGGTTCTTACGTTCTAAGTCCAGTTCTCTTGTCGGGTGACCAACCATCCGGTTTACCCTGGACTGGAGGGGTTCCCAGGATCTAGGACTTTTAGTTTTAAAACTGGGAAAGTCCAGGCAAACTGGGAGGAATTGGTCACCCTACTTCAGGACCCCACGCTGTCTCTCGTGATGGAGCCCTTTCCCTCCCACCAGGTTCAGCTGAGGGAGGTGTCCTGTCACTTGGCACAGGGGAGGCAAATGTTGCGCCTGGACCAGTCTACTGGGCTGTGGCCAGAGAACAGTCACCTGTGACTGACAGATGATCCGTCTGAGCCAGATCTTAGGTTGGGGGTGGATGGATGTGTAGGGGCAGGTGGGAGAGCCTGGACGTATGAGTGACCCCTCCTGGCTGGGCTCGTGAAGACAGTTCACAAGAGAAGGATTCTGAGAGCTTAAGGGTGCTGAGCCAGAGAAGGGACACCAACAGGAACTGCCTGGCCAGAAGGACCTGAGACAGAGACACCAGTGGCCTAAAGGCAAAGATGGCGCAGAGGCACAAGGGGTTGATGGGCTAACAGAGGTGGGAGGGAGGGAAAGGGCAGAAAGATGGGTGCATACGAGGTCGCCTCAGCCAGACAGGAGTCTTCTGGCCATCAGCCACTATCACAGCATCTCTCTCCTTTATGGGCTGTAGCTTCTTCCTTCCCAGCCTAGAGTCTACCCCTTCCTAATAAACTAGCCAATCCCCTCTGGCTGGGGACAGGGGAGAAGGGAAGTGATTTGCCCAAAGTGGCCTGAGCCTGAGCTGGGTGTGGAGCATTGCGGTCTGGGTTAATGGACATTTAACCTTGAACCAGAGCAGGGGCCAGGCTGGCCACTACCAGCTCACTTTCATCCACATGCCCCCTTGTTAGCTCCACTCTGGCCCAGATCCACTGCCAGGACCTCTGGCCCCGGAACTCAGCTGCCTTCCCCTGTAGCTTCAGGACCAGAATCTCAGGTCTTGGTTCCCTCTGCCTTACTTGTTAGCATTTTGACTTTAGTAATGTGAAGGGATTCAGACCTGATGGAGAAATCATTAAGCGAAACCGAGCCCAGAACAAAGCAATTGAGTGGGAAACTGTGAATACCGGCTGCACTTTTTCCTCCCCGCCCTGAGAAGGAGAAATACTGTGCCTGAGATCATCTGAGAGGCAGGCAGGGAGAGAGGCGCCCTCACCCTGGGCACCTGCACTAGGTGTGTGGAGATTGCCACCAGGCTGGCAAGAAAGGCCCAAGGGTTGGCGTGACTATGGGAAACTGTATAATGCTGGGGGGATTGTAAGTAACACAACTGGAATCAGCAAACAGATGGGGTTTCCCACGTTTTCGGTGAGGACAACCTTGTAGGTATTATAACCTGCATTCTGGTTTTCTCTTCTGTCCGCTGGCCTTGATCTTTGATCTGATTTGTATTTTCCTTAGTCTTGATATACTTAAGTCACATCTTTCTATTTTATTACATGTATGTCTTGAAAGCTGCCTCAAATCCTCTGAATCGATATACAACCTGACCAGCCCTTCCACGAATGTCTTCTTGGGCGTATAGGGTGTGCTGTCAGCCTGTGTCACGGGGGAAGCAGAATGGCTGAGTACATCCCTCATCCATCCTCCGCTCCAGCCTGGAGGCCACTGTGAGCCACTTCTAGGTCCTGCCACCCTAATCTCAGGAGAACCCAGCAAGTGTGCAAGGCTCCTTATGAGCTGCCGAGGGGGAAGGAGGTCACTCACAGCGTTGGCTCACCAGGTAGCCCTGTCTCAGGCCTCATTAGATGTGGCTTCCTAAATATCTCCATAGACAAGCCAGTCTATGTTTTTGGAACATTCTCCCAGGTGCTTCTAAGTTCCCAGGTTTGCTTCCCTCAGCCCATCTCTACCACCCAGGGGAACTCATTGGATCCACAACTAGAGTGAGTTAAGATACCCCTTAGAAAATTATTGGGCTGTTGAGAAGCTTCCCAACTGGCCTCTCTGCTCCAACTCTTGTCTCCCCACAATCCATGTTAACACTCAGGTTGATCACTTTAAAGTGTAAATCACTACCCTACCATTGCGCTCTGTAGAATCCTACGTGGCCCCTGGCATGAAGTCCATGTTTCCTCCCAAGCCTGCTGGGCCCTGCATGATATGGCCCCTGCCTCCTTCTCTCTCTCTCTTGTTCATTCTTCCCCAGCTTCTGTGGCACTCCTGACTATGTCAGAATGAGTCCTGCCCTGGAGACCTTACATTTGCAGTTCCTGTGGCTTGTTACAGGATATTTCCTAGTTCTTCATTGTCAAGTTCCTTCTCATTCTTTAGGTACTAAATGTCATCTTCCCAGAAATGCCTTCTCTCACCAACCCATTTAAACTGGGTCCATCCCACTGCTCTGCCCGAACTTAAAACTCTCCATCACATCATTTGACTTCCATCCCAGCATTTATCACAGTCTGCGATTATCTTCTTTATTTATTCATTTGTCTTTTACACGTTTCCCCTGAGCAGTGCATAATCTTCACAGGGCAGAGATCTGATATGTTTTGATCCCTGCTCTATTCCCAGCACCTAGAACTGTGGCTAGAACATGCAAGGTTCTTAATAAATATTTGTGAGATGAATGTATCCATGACTTAAAGCAGGAGTTGGCAAACTATGGTCTGTGGGCCAAATCGGGCCCGCTGCCTGTTTGTGTCAATAAAGTTTTATTGGAATGCAGCCTCTTCATTTACATACTGTCTACGGCTATTTTGGTGCAACAGTGGCAGACACTGAATACGTGGGACAGAGATCATGTGTGGCCCATGAAGCTGAAAATATTTACCATCTGACCCTTTACAGAAAATGTTTGCTGACTCCTGGCTCAAACCATAAACCTAACAATAGCTTAATCCATAGGGACATTTAGTATTTCACTTGCCAAGAAACCAGAGACAGGATCAGTTTAGCGGCTGAATGATCACAGACTCATCAAAGACTCATGGTCTGGCTACTCTGCCCTCCGCTAGACAACGATACCTTCCCTCAAGGTCTCAGGATGGCTGCCACAGCCCTGAGCATATCCCTGTATATCAGAGCTCCACGGAGGAAGGGGTGTAATGAGAGCAAAAGCTGGCTTTCTCCTTTCCCAGGGAGAAAATCTCCCCCAAGGGTACCAATGGTTTTCTCCTTGTGTTTTATTGGCTGAAACTGGATCACGTGTTCACTGCTTGGCCAATCATTGGTAAAGGGGAAGAAGGCCACCATGACTGGCTGGAGACCAGTCATAATGCCTGCCTTGAGGTTGGGCGCACTTCTTTTAGCAATCAGAGAGGAAGGGGGATACATGTCAACATGCATGAGTGAAGCATACCCCAGTTCTTCACCCTGGAGATGGTTGTGACTAAAGACTGAAGTTTGTCCACTCTCTCCCTTGATAGAATCAGAAACAGATGGGCGTATTATTACTCTTTTCACTTTGCTGGCTTTCAGGTAGATCTTCTCTCTGGTCCCTGTCTACCATGTTCTCCCCGCCAATCACCAGGCTTGATTGCAATAACTTCAGGCAAGCGGTTTCAGCTGACTTTATGACAATCCTACTTGATCCAGATTTTCCTAAGGAGACAGCCTGGTCTCATGATGAAAATTTGAGGGACACTGAAAGGGAATGTAAAACACCCCAAATTATATTCTCTACCTGCCAAGTCCAACGTTTTAAACCCAGTTACATAAAAGATATTTTGGCTTAATGCATTGTTCTCCAAAATGCCTTTATTAAAATAGATGAGACTCTCAAAACGCCATGCGTGCTGAGTTTATGACTTAATCCTAAAGGTGTGAGGTCATACATCATCTTGGATGGCAGAAATACTGACCTTGAGGGGATCAGGGAGCAGTGTTATAGTAGAAATAGCATGGCACCATGAGCTAGCATTCCTGGATTCCAGTTCCCCCTTGCCCATTAATTTTCTATGCACCTAGGAACATTCACTTTCTCTCTGGACCTTATCTTCCTCAACCATTCCATGAAAGGGTTGGATTCAGTTATCTTTGGGAGCACTTTCAGCTGGTTAGAATGGATCAGACATGTACTCTACACAGTTCCGTACCTACATTCCTGCACTCATTCACTCATCATTCCGTTAGCCACTGTTTCGGTCCATATTCATTCAGTACGTCCATGTGCCAGGAATTCTGCTAGATGCTGGGACTTTAGCAGTCCCTGCTCTTATGGAGCTTACTGTCCAGTGAGGAAGACAAAAAATGTACATAAGTGCATATGACACTGTGCGACAAGTGTGATGATAGGAGAGATGCCAGCTCATTGCAAACTCATGGCAGTTCAGGGGGCAGGGAGAGCAGATGTTACCTGATACAACAGGTCAAGGTGGCTTTCCAGAGATGGTGAGGTCTACTTTAAGACCTGAAGGGGGAATCTGGGTTAACCAAACCACAGAGAAGGAAAAGGAGAAGAATTTCCCTGATAGGAGTATCAGTATATGTTAAGAACTTAATAACTATTTATTCCATATCTGAGGTTCAGTTTCTTTTCCAATTAATCCACTAGCTATTGCTTATTTAAAATCACGGTGAAAAGAGTAATCAGATAAGTTTTTAATTTTTATTTTATTTTAACATCTTTATTGTAGTATAATTGCTTTACAATGGTGTATTAGTTTCTGCTTTATAACAAAGTGAATCAGCTATACGTATACATATATCCCCATATCACCTCCCTCTTGCGTCTCCCGCCAACCCTCCCTATCCCACCCCTCTAGGTGGTCACAAAGCACCAAGCTGATCTCCCTGTGCTATGCGGCTGCTTCCCACTAGCATCTATTTTACATTTGGTAGTGTATATATGTCCATGCCACTCTCTCACTTCGTCCCAGCTTACCCCCCCCATGTCCTCAAGTCCATTCTCTACGTCTGTGTCTTTATTCCTGATCTGCCCCTAGGTTCTTCAAAACCAATTTTTTTTTCTATTTTAGATTCCATGTATATGTGCTAGCATACGGTATTTGTTTTTCTCTTTCTGACTTACTTCACTCTGTATGACACACTCTAGGTCCATCCACCTCACTACAAATAACTCAATTTCATTCCTTTTTATGGCTGAGTAATATTCCATTGTATATATGTGCCACATCTTCTTTATTCACTCATCTGTCGATGGACACTTAGATTGCTTCCATGTCCTGGCTATTGTAAATAGAGCTGCAATGAACATTGTGGTACATGACTCTTTTTTGAATTATGGTTTTCTCAGGGTATATGCCCAGTAGTGGGATCGCTGGGTCATGTGGTAGTTCTATTTTTAGTTTTTCAAGGAACTTCCATACTGTTTTCCATAGTGGCTGTATCAATTTACATTCCCACCAACAGTGCAAGAGGGTTCCCTTTTCTCCACACTCTTTCCAGCATTTATTATTTGTAGACTTTTTGATGATGGCCATTCTGACCGGTGTGAGGTGATACCTCATTGTAGCTTTGATTTGCATTTCTCTAATGATTAGTGATGTTGAGCATCCTTTCATGTGTTTGTTGACAATCTGTATATCTCCTTTGGAGAAATGTCTATTTAGGTCTTCTGCCCATTTTTGGATTGGGTTGTTTGTTTTCTTAATATTGAGCTGCATGAGCTGCTTGTAAATTTTGGAGATTAATCCTTTGTCAGTTGCTTCGTTAGCAGATATTTTCTCCCATTCTGAGGGTTGTCTTTTCATCTTGCTTATGGTTTCCTTTGCTGGGCAAAAGCTTTTAAGTTTCATTAGGTCCCATTTGTTTATTTTTGGTTTTATTTCCATTTTTCTAGGAGGTGGGTCAAAAAGGATCTTGCTGTGATTTATGTCATAGATAGTTCTGCCTATGTTTTCCTCTAAGAGTTTCATAGTGTCTGACCTTATATTTAGGTCTTTAATCCATTTTGAGTTTATTTTTGTGTATGGTGTTAGGGAGTGATCTAATTTCATTCTTTTACATGTAGCTGTCCACTTTTCTCAGCAGCACTTATTGAAGAGCTGTCTTTTCCCCATTGTATATTCTTGCCTCCTTTATCAAAGACAAGGTGACCATATGTGTGTGGGTTTATCTCTGGGTTTTCTATCCTGTTCCATTGATCTATATTTCTGTTTTTGTGCTAGTACCATACTGTCTTGATTACTGTAGCTTTATAGTATAGTCTGAAGTCAGGGAGCCTAATTCCTCCAGCTCTGTTTTACTTTCTCAAGACTGACTGGCTATTCGGGGTCTTTTGTGTTTCCATACAAATTGTGAAATTTTTTGTTCTAGTTCTGTGAAAAATGCCATTGGCAGTTTGATATCTACCATGGTATATCTCTCCATCTGTTTGTATCATCTTTAATTTCTTTCATCAGTGTCTTATACTTTTCTGCATACAGGTCTTTTGTCTCCTTAGGTAGGTTTATTCCTAGGTATTTTATTCTTTTGGTTGCAATGGTAAATGGGAGTGTTTCATTAATTCCTCTTTCAGACTTTCCATCATTAGTGTATAGGAATGTAAGAGATTTCTGTGCATTAATTTTGTATCCTGCTACTTTACCAGATTCATTGATTAGCTCTAGTAGTTTTCTGGTAGCATCTTTAGGATTCTCTAGGTATAGTATCATGACATCTGCAAACAGTGACAGTTTTACTTCTTCTTTTCCGATTTGGATTCCTTTTATTTCTTTTTCTTCTCTGATTGCTGTGGCTAAAACTTCCAAAACTATGTTGAATAGTAGTGGTGAGAATGGGGAACCTTGTCTTGTTCCTTAGTGGAACACGATCTTAGTGGAAGTGGTTTCAGTTTTTCACCATTGAGAACGATGTTCGCTGTGGGTTTGTCATATATGGCCTTTATTATGTTGAGGTATGTTCCTTCTATGCCCACTTTCTGGAGGGTTTTATCATAACTGGGTGTTGAAGTTGTTGAAAGCTTTTTCTGCATCTATTGAGATGATCATATTGTTTTTATCCTTCAATTTGTTACTATGGTGTATCACACTGATTGATGTGTGCATATTGAAGAATCCTTGCCTTCCTGGGATAAACCCCACTTGATCATGGTGTAGGATTCTTTTAATGTGCTGTTGGATTCTGTTTGCTAGTATTTTGTTGAGGATTTTTGCATCTATGTTCATCAGTGATATTGGCCTGTAGTTTTCTTTTTTTGTGACATCTTTGTCTGGTTTTGGTGTCAGCGTGATGGTGGCCTCGTAGAATGAGTTTGGGAGTGTTCCTCCCTCTGCTGTATTTTGGAAGAGTTTGAGAAGGACAGGTGTTAGCTCTTCTTTAAATGTTTGATAGAATTCACCTGTGAAACTGTCTGGTCCTGGGCTTCTGTTTGTTGAAATATTTTAAATCACAGTTTCAATTTCAGTGCTTGTGATTGGTCTGTTTATATTTTCTATTTCTTCCTGGTTCAGTCTTGAAAGGTTGTGCTTTCCTAAGAATTGGTCCATTTCTTCCAGGTTGTCCATTTTATTGGGATATAGTTGCTTGTAGTAATCTCTCATGATCTTTTGTATTTCTGCAGTGTCAGTTGTTACTTCTCCTTTTTCATTTCTAATTCTGTTGATTTGAGTCTTCTCCCTTTTTTTCTTGATGAGTCTGGCTAATGGTTTATCAATTTTGTTTATCTTCTCAAAGAACCAGCTTTTAGTTTTATTGATCTTTGCTATTGTTTCCTTCATTTCTTTTTCATTTATTTCTGATCTGATCTTTATGATTTCTTTCCTTCTGAAACTTCGCAGTTTTTTTGTTCTTCTTTCTATGATTGCTTTAGGTGTAAGGTTAGGTTGTTTATTTGAGATTTTTCTTGTTTCTTGAGGTAGGATTGTATTGCTATAAACTTCCCTCTTAGAACTGCTTTTGCTGCATCCCATAGGTTTTGGATCATCGTGTTTTCATTGTCATTTGTTTCTAGGTTTTTCTGATTTCCTCTTTGATTTCTTCCACGAACTCTTGGTTATTTAGTAGTGTATTGTTTAGCCTCCATCTGTTTGTATCTTTTACAGTTTTTTTCCTGGAATTGATATCTAGTCTCATAACGTCGTGGTCAGAAGAGATACTTGATACAATTTGAATTTTCTTAAATTTACCAAGACTTGATTTGTGACCTAAGATATGATCTACCCTGAAGAATGTTCCGTGAGCACTTGAGAAGAAAGTGTATTCTGTTGTTTTTGGATGGAATACCCTATAAATATCAATTAAGTCCATCTTGTTTAATGTGTCATTTAAAGCTTGTGTTTCCTTATTTATTTTCATTTTGGACGATCTGTCCATTGGTGAAAGTGGGTGTTAAAGTCCCCTACTATTATTGTGTTATTGTTGATTTCTCCTCTTACGGCTATTAGCATTTGCCTTATGTATTGAGATGCTCCTATGTTGGGTGCATAAATATTTACAATTGTTATATCTTCTGCTTGGACTGATCCCTTGATCACTATGTAGTGTCCTTCTTTTTCCTTGTAATAGTCTTTATTTTAAAGTCTATTTTGTGATGTGAAAATTGCTACTCCAGCTTTCCTCTGATTTCCATTTGCATGGAGTATCTTTTTCCATACCCTCCTTTCAGTCTGTACGTTTCCCTAGCTCTGAAGTGGGTCTTTTGTAGGCAGCATATATATGGATCCTGTTTTTGTATCCATTTAGCCAGTCTACGTCTTTTGGTTAGAGCATTTAATCCATTTAAATTTAAGGTAATTATCAATATGTATGTACCTAGTACCATTTTCTTGATTGTTTTGGGTTTGTTTTTGTAGGTCTTTTCCTTCTCTTGTGTTTCCTGCCTAGAGAAGTTCCTTTAGCATTTGTTGTAAAGCTGGTTTGGTGGTGCTGAATTCTCTTAGCTTTTGCTTGTCTGTAAAGGTATTAATTTCTCCGTTGAATCTGAATGGGATCCTTGCTGGGTAGAATAATCTTGGTTGTAGGTGTTTCCCTTTCATCACTTTAAATATGTCCTGCCACTCCCTTCTGGCTTGCAGAGTTTCTGCTGAAAGGTCAGCTGTTAACCTTATGGGGATTCCCTTGTATGTTATTTGTTGTTTTTCCCTTGCTGCTTTTAATATTTTTTCTTTGTATTTAATTTTTGATAGTTTGATTAATACGTGTCTTGGCATGTTTCTCCTTGGATTTATCCTGTATGGGACTCTCTGTGCTTCTTGGACTTGATTGACTATTTCCTCTCCCATATTACGGAAGTTTACAGCTATAATCTCGTCAAATATTTTTTCTTTCTTTTTCTCTTCTTCTTCTGGGACCCCTATAATTCCAATGCTGGTGTGTTTAATGTTGTCCCAGAGGTCTCTGAGACTGTCCTCAACTCTTATCATTCTTTTTTCTTCATTCTGCTCTGCAATAGTTATTGCCACTATTTTATCTTCCAGGTCACTTATCTGTCTTCTGTCTCAGTTATTCTGCTATTGATTCCTTCTAGAGAATTTTTAATTTCATTTATTGTGTTGTTCATCATTGTTTGTTTGCTCTTTCGTTCTTCTAGGTCCTTGTTAAACGTTTCTTGTATTTTTTCCATTCTAGTTCCAAGATTTTAGATCATCTTTACTGTCATTACTCTGAATTCTTTTCAGGTAGACTGCCTATTTCCTCTTCACTTGTTTGGTCTGGTGGGTTTTTACCTTGCTCCTTCATCTGCTGCATATTTCTCTGTCTTCTCATTTTGCTTAACTTACTGTGCTTGGGGTCTTCTTTTCACAGGCTGCAGGCTCGTAGTTCCTGTTGTTTTTGCTGTCTTCCCCCAGTGGGTAAGGTTGGTTCAGTGGCTTGTGTAGGCTTCCTGGTGGAGGGGGCTGGTGCCTGTGTTCTGGCGGATGAGGCTGGATCTTGTCTTTCTGGTGGGCAGGACCATGTCCGGTGGTGTGTTTTGGGGTGTCTGTGAACTTATTATGATTTTTGGCAGCCTCTCTGCTAAAGGGTGTGGTTGTGTTCCTGTCTTGCTAGTCGTTTGGCATGGGGTGTTCAGCACTGGAGCTTGCTGGACGTTGAGTGGAGCTGGGTCTTAGCATTGAGATGGAGATCTCTGGGAGAGCTCTCACTGATTGATATTACGTGGAGCCGGGAGGTCTCTGGTGGTCCAATGTCCTGAACTCGGCTCTCCCACCTCAGAGGCTCAGGCCTGACACCCGGCCGGAGCACCAAGACACTGCCAGCCACACGGCTACTAGCGTTGGAAGGTCTGCTGCAGAGTCGGGGGGGGCTGTGGCTCACCACGTGGACAAGGACACTGGCAGCAGAAGTTTCTACAGCTCAAATACGTTTTGCCAAGAGCTTATTTATAGTGTGGACACAAAATAGATGATCTGTGAACTGCCTGTGGCGAGAGTCACTTAAGAATCACAGACCTCACTGGAGGGAGCAGTGTGGGGACTCTGTGGGCTGAGAGAGGCCTCCAGGGATTTCTGTTTTCATACCAGCTCTGCCCTCACAGCCTTGCCACAGTGGCCCTGGGCAGTCTGTTACCCTCAATCAGATAAGTTTTAAAAGGACCTGAACCAAGTTTATCGAACCAACCACCATTGTGATAGTAGGTGATACCTGTTTCATTTATTTAAAACCTACGATGTGCATTTCAAACATGCCATGTATATCAGCTCCATTAATTTAAAACAGAATTATCAAATTCTCACAATGTACTAGGTCTTTGGTTAGAGCCAGAGATACGAAGTGGAAGCGGGCATGGTCCATATTCTCCAGATCACAGCTTAGTGTGGAGGCAGTCAAGTGCACTAGTAATCAAGTGCACTACAGTAGGTCCCGGGCGCACAGAGGATGCTGTTCCAATCAGGCTGGATCCAGGAAAGCTTTCTGTAGGCCATGAGCCCTGAACTGAATTAGTTTTCTTATTCATTCATTTATTCATCCATCCATCCAATCATTCATTCACTTATTTTTAAAATACGCATAACATAAAATTCACATTTTAATCATTTTTAAGTGCACAATTCAGAGTCATTAAATCCATCCACAGTGCTGTGCAAGCATCACCACTATCCATGTCCAGAAACCTCTCATCATCCCAAAGAGAAACCCTGTGCCCATTAAGCAATATCTCCCCATCCCCCCTTCCTCCAGTGCCTGGTAACCTCTACTCTGCTCTGACTCTGTGAACTTGCCTACTCTAGATACCTCATACAAGTGGCATCACACGATGTTTGTTCTTTCACTTCACCCAGCACAATGTCTTTAAGACTCACCCACGTTGTAGCATAGATTGGTATTTCCTTCCTTTATAATGCTGAATAATATTCCACTCTGTGGGTATACCCCATTTTATTTATCCATGCGTCTTTTGGTGGAAACTTGAGTTGTTTCCACCCTCTGATGAATAACACTGCTATGAACATTGGTGTACAGTTATCTGTTTGAGCCTCTGTTTTTGATTCTTTTCGGTATATACCCAGAGTGGAATTGCCAGTTCATATGGTAATTCTATTTGAACCGAACTTGGAAGGCTGAGAATGACTGAGCTGGAGGAAGCAAACACACTCTGTGGATGAATGACAAGGGAGGTCATGCTTCCGGGAGGTGACCCACCCGTCGCATAATCTCTCACTCCCTCTCCTCTCAAGGACCGTGCCGTGTGACCCACCATGATGACAACCCCCCACTTTGATTCCTGGTTTCCCTAGAAGAGCCACGCTGTGGTATCCTTTATGATATGCACTCCTTTCCCATCTCCTTTCCCAGTTCCACCCAGCCCCGAACACCCTAGGTCTTTCCACGGGCTGGTAAGTACTCCTCTGCCTACCTCACTGCGTTGTTTGGAAAGAATTTGAAAAGGAATAGATACGTGTATATATATAACTGAATCACTTTGCTGTACACCTGAAGCTAACACAACATTGTAAATGAACTATAGTCCAATATAAAAGAAAAATTAAAAAAAAATCATAGCCGACTTGGTAGGTCAAAAATGGGGGCAAAAAAAGAACGGTATGAACTTGAAAGTGCCTTTAAAACCTGTAAAGCAGTGGTACAGATGTTTGCAGTCATGCTTGTTACTACCGTCCTCATTGTCGTCTTTGTTAGAAAACTTGTGGGCCTCCCAGTGGCCTCTCCTGGCCTGAGGGTACCCAAAGGGTGGTCACCACAGCCCCTCACTGGTCCTCCATTCTGGTGAGGAACAGATTCCTTCATGCCCAGCCAGGTCCGCCAGGCCCATGGCGACAAAGCCCAAGTATGACACCTTAAACTGCTGTATCTGTACACTATACCCCAATTCTTCCCAATACCAACACTTGTGATAATAGCAGAGAGGAGTGGAAATTGCCCCACCCCATCCTGAGAGATACAAAGGGTGCCAGGCTGATCTTCTCATGTACAGGGTTGACAGATCTGTCTAGGAGGATCTGTCTAGAAATTCTGGAGCAGCAGCCTCCCACGTCAAAGAATTAATTCCCCCAGGCGTGGTTTATTTGATTTCAAACACCTGAAACATATGTACTGAGGAACAACGGCGTGTTTGGCACATTCCTAGGCCATGTGTGGGTACAAAAGCCTAAGATACGGGGTCTTAGCCTTCAGCCCAGTCATTAATTTTGTTCTAAGGTTTTCAAATGCTTGGTACCTATTTTCTGACACCTCAGTTCCAATTACATACTGCTGGTCTGGGCTCTAAGTGTGACTGCCTTCCCCTGCTAAAGGCTGTCCGTTTAACTAATTCCTTTGCTTTAGTCTGGGAAGCTGTCTTTTAGTGACTGCCTGCCTGTCTGGTTTTTACCTAGAGTCAATGAAAACACAGGAACCTATCTGACGCAGTATATGGTAAGATTCTAAATTGTATGACACATAAAATTGCCCCAGAGTCCCTGAACTACTCTAGACCTCTGACAATAAACATAGCTCTGGTTTCCTCTTAGGCTTGGAATGGCAAAGAGGTGCCATCTATGCTACCAATCCTTAGCCCCCAGCAGGCATGACTAATCCATCATAGAGCTTTTAGGCTGAGCCAGGGCCTGGCCTCTCACCCTTTCTCAATGCAATGCTCTAGGCAGCCGCCTTTAACTGATCTGAGTTGGCGGTCACAGTGTGTAGTAGACACTGTCCATAACCCATGTCCTCAGCCCCCAGCTGCTGGAAGCATTGGCCATAACAGCACACAATTGCACCTTTCCCCTGAGAATTGCCCTCTGCTGGCCCCGACAGGGCCACCGGTGAGGTCTCTGATGTCAGGCCTTGCCTGATACAGGGGTACAAAAGCCTGGTCCCCTTGCTATTAATACACAGACATATCCCTGGGATCAAGCTTTGCCAGTCTTCTCCCTTTGCTTTATCCTGCTTCCCTCTACCCTTACAGATTATATCTGAAAGCACACCTTTAATAAATCTTCAAGTAAGAATCCCCATTTCAGGTTCTGTTCCTAGGGAACCTGAACTAAGCTAGATCATTGGTTATGCCTGCCTCTGACCCTATACCCAGCAAGGAAAAACCAAGGACAGGAATAACTTGAGTGAAGGTGCAAAGCTTTGTATTCTCTTTCATCAATGAATAACTAGATAATCAGCCCACAGATGTGTCCTGAGCCCTGGACATCTGTTGGGCATCTGGGACAGACACACTGGCGCACAAGACCGAGGTGGCCCGTGGCCTCACGGATCTTCCATCCCAGTGGGATGGGTGTAGATATGAGGGCACTGGCAGCAGAGACTCTCTAGCTCAGATCAGGCGAAGAAGGAAGAGGGTAGAATGGAAAGAACAGATTCTGAAGAATCTCTCAAGGGACAGACTTGGAAGCAAATATTTCGTTCCGGTTTTCTCATTACCTAGAGCAGGCATTTTATAACTTGTGGCTCACAGAACCCTAGAGATTCACAGAAGAGCTTCAGAGGGCTCATAATCCCCTCCCCCCAAATTGAAAATCATATCTTTTTATTTTCTTGCAAAATGAACCATACTTTCCACCAGATTCCCCAAGGCGTCTATGAAGCACAAAAGTCAAGAATCACCGCTTAGATTTTTGGGCCAGTATATCCAAAGGTCTTGAGACAAAGACGGAGAGAGGATTTTGATAATATCGAAAACATCCACTGACGATGCAGCAGTTGTGTGTGCCGGCCCAGCTGTGATGTCAGCGGAACATCTGGCTGATAAATGAATTTTCCTCTTTCCGATGGGTTTGAGTCATGCAGTGATTGTGTTTTCGGGCTGGAAGCCTGCTCGCTGCTGGGCACCTGATTGTCTCTTTGGGTCTCCTTATTGGTAAAATGAGCATATCATGTTAGATAGTATCTTCAAGGTCTGGCCCATAAGACCAGATTTTGTGAAGAACCTCAGAAATCATCTATTTCAGGCTCTATTTAAAACGCTGCAGAGAGTAACGGCTAAGCGCTGGGCTCCTGAGCTAGAAAACCTAGGTTTGGATCTCAGCTTTGCCGCTTGGGTAGGTTTCCTCTCAGAGCCTCTGGGAAATGGCAATAATAATGAATAATAATGGCATCTCCCCAGAGGGTCGCTTTTTTTTTTTTTTTTTTGCGGTACGCGGGCCTCTCACTGTTGTGGCCTCTCCCGTTGCGGAGCACAGGCCCCGGACACGCAAGGCTCAGCGGCCACGGCTCACGGGCCCAGCCGCTCCGCGGCATGTGGGATCTTCCCGGACCGGGACACGAACCCGTGTCCCCTGCATCGGCAGGCGGACGCTCAACCACTGCGCCACCAGGGAAGCCCCAGAGGGTTGCTTTGAGCAGCAAGATAGTCAACCATGTGAAGTGCTTAGACCAATGCCAGGCACACAGTAGGTACTCACAGTGTGTATAGAAGACAGAACTGAAAAGCAAGGGGTTCTTCAGGAGCTCAATATACTGAGGCAGATTCTCTCTCCCCGGCATTCTTCCATCATAGTCAAGGCTCTCCCCACCGCACCTCCCTTCCTGCTACACCTGCTCTTCCCTTTTCTGAAGACTGCATCGTTTCTCAGTATCTGCGGGACACGAAAGCCCATCTCCTGGGCCTGCTGATGCCCCAACAATCAGGGAGGTTTGAAGACGGCTCTAAGGACCAGGAAGCACCCGGAGCTGTTATTTTTTTGACTCACATTCCCATTTCCACCTCCGCCAAGCCCCCACGCCCCATCTCCAGGCTCTTGTCCCATCAGGAAGATCCTGCTTTGCCTCAGATCCAAGACATCTTATCTTGCTTGATCTTAGATTACTTTTTCCCGACAAGGTTTCCCTGATCTGTTCCACGTGTCTCTGGATTTCAGGCTGCCCTTGGCCATCTGCTACGTGTTCACGGTGCTGGCATTCTGCCATATGCTGACATAGGTCATCTTCTACGTGCTCCCAGGCAGACACTTGACTCAGTCTTAACCTTGATGTTCGCCAGCTGCCTGTTTCCAGAGCCTTCTCTGGGTCAGCTCTTATTTCAGGCCAGTCCCATTTTACACCAGGGACACGTGTGGATTTGGAAATGGGTGCATCAGGTGGAAGCCTGAAGTGAGCCTGGGTCTACTGTGGGTTAGAATGCAATTTACATTACTGTTACTAATAACATCCTCGTGCATTCAGCACTTCGCAATTTACAAAGCACACTTATGCCCCCTGTCCCATCTGCCCTTATAACAACCTGGTAAAGTAGATTTGATCTCTGTGTAAGCAGTGAGTAAGCTCAGGCCTGGAGAAATTAAGTAACTTGCCTAAGGCCAGAGAATTGTTTTTAAAGGTAAAATTAAAAACCACATCTGTCTGACCTGAAGTTCAGTACTCTTCCTGCTACACCAGACTGGGGCCTCAGAGGGTTATGAGGCCCAGAGCAAGTGGAAAGAGGTCAGCAAGATAGGGGAGAGGAGTGGGGTCCTCAGGAGACACAGGGCCCGAAGGTGGGAGCCCAGGTTGTTCTGGGTACAGCACAGTATACCCCTTAATGAGTCTGGCATCTTTGCTTTCCCACCTAGGTAGCCTGGGGCCGGATAAGGAGCGCTGGGAGCCTCAGCCATAAGGGCGCCCATCCCTGTCTCTCCCTTTCCCATCCCAGCTCCCAGGAGGTGATGTTGCATCTTAGAAATGAGCTTGAGCTTAAAAACCATTCAGATCTGAATTTAAATCTTTATTTTACTGCTGAGAGATCTTGAGCATGTTACACAGCATCCCTGAGCTTCTGCTTCTTCATCTGCTTTGCAGGGTGGCTGTGAAGATTCAATGAAATAACGGATGCTGTCAGTCATATTTGGGGGAGTAATGGCCCATGAAGAGGATGAGCCACATGGCCAGAGAAACGCAAGAGGTCTCCCTGCAGGATGCTGGGTCAGGCTGGGCTGCGTCCTGCCTTTCTCTGGGCTCCATTTCTTTTCTGGATCCCCTTCTGTTACAAGCTAAACAGCCCCTCCCCCCTCACTGATGTGGATGTTGCTTCCTCTGGCTACAGACTCTGTAATGCTCCCATGCTCCCTGCTTAGCAGTTGCTCAAACAAGCTGGGCCAATTAAGCTGCATTCCTCTAATTGTTTTGGTGGATTTTCTCTGAACTCCCTCCAACTTGTCAACAAATTTGGTTCTAAATTTAGACTTAAGTGTCAAATCTTGGAACTCTGAGCTTTTCTGCTCTAGCCAAGCATTAGGCTTGCGTGCCTTCAGGGGTAGACTTTAGGGGTGTTTCTGCCTCCCTCCCTCCCTCCCGCCCTCCATTCCTTCCTTCCTGCTCTCATTTTTCCCCTAATCATGAACATAAATGCAAGCAGTGACTCTTTTCTTTGCACAGTGCAGGTCCATACTTAGAAAACAGTTTTTCTTGTTTAAACTTCCAGGAAAGCGATGGCAGAGAATTAAAGCGGGGATTAATTGAACGCACTAATTCTTTTTAAGCTCTGGAAACTGCACAGAGGAAGTCAAACAACTTTGAAGCAGCAGGGGAGGGGAGGGGAGAGGATGGGGGCTTGAATGGAGTGATGTCTTTTCCATTTCTTCCCCACCCTCCTGGTTTGCATTCATTAAAACATCAGCCTCAAGCACTGTTGCTTCTAATATTGGGTTGGCCAAAACGTTCATTCGGGTTTTTCCGTAAGATGTTACGGAAAATTCCAAACGAATGTTTTGGCCAACCCAATATAAAGGCATTGTAGTGTCTGTATCAGGCAGTTAGGGCCCACCTGACGCCAGGAGGCCGATTTAAAAGAGCCCTAATTCCCCCTTCTCTCCTTTCCTTCCTCTCTCCTCTTCCTTTCCTCTCCTCCTTACCATCTTCTATTTTGTCTTCCTCTTCCCCTCTCTGCTTCCTCTTTTTTCTTTCACCTGCCTCTCTCCTCTCCTTCCTCCCGTCCTCTTGTGCTCCTCTCCATCTATATCAGATTCCTTGTCCCTAGGCAACTTTTGTCCCAGTAGACCGCCTTATACTCTCGAAAGCCCTCTCATACCCCTGGTCTCAATGGAGTCAGACAACAGCCCTGCGTGGGGCTAGGGCAGGTGCCACAGCTCCATTTGACAGATGAGAAAATAAAGCCCAGAGAGGTTCAGCAACTTATACAACGTCACACAGCTCATGAACGACCGAGTTCTCAAAAAGACCCAGGACTTCTGGCCTCAGTCTTGGTCACGGTCTGTGCCCTAAGACACTTGAATGAAAGAATGATCTCACTATGGGTTAAAGGATCAGATCAACACGGTCAAAGGCTTAACGGCAAGGCTGCTAGCGAAGCCAGACTCTTCTGTCATCTCAGAGCCTTGCTCCCATCAACCCAGAGGACGCCTGAGGAGCATCCCCGGCAATCCAGGTCACATGCCTGTTTGTTGTCACTGAAGTCCCAAGGATACCTCACAGTTGTAGAGGCTGCCGAGAGGGTCCTGCAAGCACGGAGACAGGATGGTTGGCTGGAAAAAATGCCTCGACAGACAGCCAGTGTTTTACTTACTGCAGACTCCAAGTCTCTTTCTCCTAGAGTCTCAAAAGGGTGTCAGCTCATACATTTAAATCTGTCAACAAGTGTTGGATCCAACAGTATTCTGAGCACATGCACAGATAATGACCCTGGCCCCTGTACAGGTGACATGTCCCTGCTAGGTAAAATGGGCTTCTCACTCCTACACACATGACTTAAGTCTTGTTTCCGTAAGAATCAGGTGGGATGATGAATGTGATCACATTTTATAAACTACAATGTTTGTATAAATACAAAGTATTCTTTTGCTGCTGGGATAAACTCCACTGCAGGTCATGGGGATGGATGGTTTGAGGACCTGGGCTCCTGGCTCCTCTCTTTCTGAATGCTGCTTGTCACCTCTGGTTTTCTTTCCTTAATTTTTCCCCCTTCTCCTTTTCTTCCTCAAAATTCAATTCGGGCAAAATGCCTTCAAAACCCTCTTTATCCACAGCTTTTCCTTCATCTAAATATATCTATTAGCCTAGGTCCCATTAACTCAAGATTGTGTGACGTGGCTTAAAAAAAATTTGATTAACAGATCCATTCCGAGAGGATAGAAAGAAGAAACCATGGCGTCCAACTGTGCCCCTCCACCTGGGGACCATTCTCATTTCAATAGAGGCCTCCACAGACCTCAAAGAAAGAGGAATGACTCTTAATGGAATTTCAAGTTCTGGGAATCCAGATTGCCTGTTGATCCGGCTTGTTTTTCTGGCGCTGGGGACATGTCACATCGAACCATCCTCACACTCTCACCTCAAGATGGAATCTCTGGCTTGTTTCCCTCTGTTAGCTCATTGCTCTACCCTTGTGGCCTCTGGGACCCTGACCGATGGTGTTGGATATTTCCACTGGCTTGACATCCATGGGGGCTGGTTTGCAACATGGAGTGTTTGCAGGTTATTCCCTCTCCTCTGGGTCAAGGAGGCAGCTTGAGCCTCTTTCTGAATCTTCAGGAGTTACACCCAGTAGGTTCCCAGTGAGTGTGGATGCAGGGAAAGGGCAGCATTTCTGGAGGCATATTTCCAGGGCAAAAACAGTATGTGATCATTTGAGGACTGGCATCAAAAGGGAATTTAAACCCTGCCCCTCCTGGGGAAAAGAAGCAAACAGACAGACCGTTTTCCACTTGGTATCAGTTGTCTGCTCCTTTTTTCCTTCCCAGCTGGGTCATGGACTTTCCATCTCATTTATTCTTGCATGCTTAGAGCTCATTACAGATGGTGAAATTTCAGCATTTGATGGACACCAGCGCAAGACTGGGAGAGGCCTTGGTGCCTCCAGGACAAGGAAGGATGAAATGTCAGAATCTGGAGAACCTAATTCAGCAATTTTGGAATTTATCTAATTTAAGCCCCTTGCGTGCTTTGTCAGAAAGGGTAAGATTGTCAAGAGGGTACTCAAGAATGCAGTTTGCTGCAAAGAAACAACAACATTTGGACTGTGTGAGTGTACATGTACATGCCCGTGTGTATATGTGGCCATCTGTACCTGTGTGTGTGTGTGTGTGTGTGTGTGTGTAGGAGGGGTCTCTCCTGTATGTGTGCATGTTAGAGTCATAAGAAGTCAGAGCTGCAGGCACAATAAAGATCATCTAGATGGATCCTCTTGTTTCATAGAGGAAGAAACTGAAGCCCAGGACGGCATCTTTATCTGTAAAGTCGGACCTTTGATATCTGCCCTGTTTGCCTCAAAGGGCTGTGGAGAGGGTCAATAAGATCATGAATATAAATTTGCTTTGAAAAAAAATGTTTGCAAGCATGCATGAATCCCTAGTGTACATAGGATTAGGTCCAGAAGTGGGAGATGCTGTGCTCATGAAGGACAGAGCTGCTCTGGGGCACAGGGAACAAAGGGCAATGAGGGGTGGAGGGGAAGGCCATTCTCCAGACTCCCTGGGCATCCCACCCCGATACACACACAGCTGAAGGTTGAACAGGCCACAGGCCAGCAGAGAAGGAAAGGAGGGAGCACGGTGAGGTTCACTGATGAGAGGAGGCTGGCGTGGACAAGACGTATGCAAAGCTTCCTAATTCTGAAGATTCACCAGAATAACAGGGAGTCACCTGGAGGTGCCGCGGAGCTTCAGGCCATCAGGTCTGGGGCTCAGAACTGCCCAGGCTTGAGTGTCAATGTCCCTGGATGACAGCTGGCTGACAAGGAACAGCACATGAGTGAGGAAACAGGCTGAAGGAAGGGCATTCAGCTGAAGCCACAGGTCGGGATGAATCGCACTGAGGGAAAAACCCAGACCACTGTGGCTCCAAATGCAGGAGAAGGTTCTGGACCCCCGATGGCTTCCTTTCTCCTCTGAGGGGGGTTAGGTGAGCTCTGTTACTCTTCCAGAAAAGACAGTTCAGACTCACTACTCGTTTATCCAGTTGCTCAAGCCAGAATCCTTCATGCAACCCTTTAATCAGCTCTTCTTTGGAAATACATCCAGAATCTAGCCAATTCTCATCACCTTCAATGCTACTGCCCCTCCCTGCTTCCATCTTGCTGCCCTGTCCTCTCACCTCTGCACTGTGGCCAGGGAGCCCCTGTTTACATATCAGTCAGATCATGTCTCTCTTCTGAGGGAACCCCCCGCCCCCGCCAGGCAAAGATCCCACTCACTTAAAGCACAAGGCCCTCCAGGATCGGCATCTCCCACCAAAAAGCGGCTCTGATTTTACCATTTACCACTCCACACCCACCCTTGCTCAGTGCACTTCAGCCACACAGGCCTCTCCTGCCTCAGGACCTTTACACAGGGTGGTCCCTCTGCCGGGATGCTCTCCCCACACATAGCCACATAGCTCATGCTGTCACTCCCTGCGGGTCCCTGTTCACATGTCACTTTTTCAAAACTACCTTCCCTGTTCTCCTCATATAAAATAGCTAATTCTCCTTCTATCCTTAGCCCACTAAGTCCACTTCATTATTTTTTATTTCCTTAGTTCTTATCTCCACCTGGTATGCGTGGGTACTGTTAATTTCTGGCTGCTGTGATGCACAAAGCCAGGCGGCACCCAGGAGGCCCCACTGGAGCCCCACCTCCCTGCGGGCAGGGCAGCAACCTGATGCATTTGACTCACTGCTACAGACCCAGCTACAGGGCTAGACCAGGGTTCAGGAAGTGCCTGCCGAGTGAAGTTTTCCTCTTCCCCTCACTGCACCTTCTACACTGCGCCTTCCTCCTCCATGTCTGCTTCTCTAGAGCACGCCCTGGAAGCCTCACGAGGGCTCTGGGAGGAAGGCCTGATCACTTCCCAGGACTTCCTCGTGTTGCAGGGTTGAAGCCTGAAGGCACAGAGCGTGAACTCCTTTTTCAGAATTCCCCTGCCAGTCCCTCCGCCTGCTGGCTCTGCATTTCTCCACCCCCTCCAGAAGCCCCATCTTCCTCCACGTGCCGTGCTTCTCTCTGCCTCCCAGCAGGAATCAAGTCACTCTTGCCATCATTCGCTGTGACTGGTTGTCATGGCAACAGGGACAACAGACATCCACAGAGCCCCTGGTCAGTGTGCACCTGGAGTTTAGCAAGGTGGCAGTGGTGGCGAGGGCGGGGGGTGGGTGTCTGGCTGCCTGCAAGGACCCCAGGAAGCAGGCATCCAGGAGGGGAGAGCTGCCAGTCACCTCCCCCCGCCACTCCCCTGGCTTACGAGCCTGACTGGGACTCCGGGACAGTGGCAGGTGTGATTACACATTGCTTGGAAGGAGCATGACCCTAACACAAAGGCACGATTAACTGCAGGGGCCAGTTGCAGCCCATGGGAAAGATCCTCTGTATAGGACGGCCAAACAGGGACAGGCTCCCTTCCTTCCTCTGTCAGGGACCCAGCACTCAGAAGAGCTGACAAAGGGAGAAATGGACAAAATAGTAAAGAGATGCACAGAGAAGTGAAGAGTCGGGGCCAGTCACATGGCTGAACCCAGATGTGGCCCTGGTTAATTGCTGGGGTCAGTTTCAACAAGAAGCCACAACAGTCTAGATCCTTCCCGTGGGATAAAGGGTTGACCTAGCTACATGAGTTATACATTAGTTTAAGCAATGTTAGCTGCTATAAAAGGTAAACTCCCAAAACTCAGTGATTTGGCCCAACAGAAGTTTACTTCCCACTCTCCATAAAGCCCAATCAGCACTATTGATGGTAGGAGAAATGCAGGAGTGTTCAGGGACCCAGGCTGATAAAGGGTCTACAAACCAGGTGTCTTCCAAGGTTGCCCTGGACCTTGACATCCAACAGACAAACCGTGAGAGCAGAGGACAGAAATGGAAGACTCACTCTGCCCACATTCCATTGGTCAAACTTCATCACACAGCCCCACCTAACTGCAAGTGTGTCTGGGAAATGTAGTCTAGCTGTGTGGCCAGGAAGAAGAAACCCATTTGATGAACTGATGTCAATCAATTCATCAAATTTGATGAATTCCAGAGGCTGGAAGGGACCCTGGCCCTGAAGACAGAATGCAGTGTCTGAAGGGAGCAAACTAGAGGTAGACCATGTTCAGAGCCAACGGGAGGGTGCCCCCATGCGTGCACACAGCACCCAGTGACGTGACCACCAGGATTTGAATTTTTGGCCTGATTCCAAAACCAATGGTGATTTGTATCATGAAGCGCCCTCCCATAGGAGCTTCTTGGGTCCTGTTGAAAGAGGAAGGAGAGAATGAGAGCAGGTAAGGGGGTGGGTGGCATGGACGTGGAAGGTAATAATGACAAAAGGGGTTTGTAGCTTAGACACTGGGATGCTAGCCCTCGACCCTTGTTAGTTTTGCCCCGTTTGATGCTGTTAGGTTTTCCTCTGGAGTGCCTTACCATCCTCTCTGAGGAGAGCTCAGGTTCATGAGCACATCAGCAGGGTGACAAGCAGGTAGGGGAAGCCAGGGGTGGAATAAAATGATGTCACCCTCGGGCCCAAAAGACAGGACATCCTACCAGAGCAGCGGAGGAAACTGGGGTCCTCAGAGAAAGAGGCGAGGGAGGGATTTTCAGTCCCCGGGGAGTGGGGGCGGGCGGGAAGCGCCAGGAGGGCGGGTACAGAGCTGGCTGCTAGAGTGAGAGGTTGGAGGGGCCAGAGGCTCCAAGGGGACCACATCAGTCTCACCTGGGATCTTTACAGAGAGACCCAGGCCCCGCCCCAGGCCTTTGGACTCAGACTGTTCAGAGGTGGGGCTCCAGTGTAAGAAGGATCCCCCCGACCTTCCCCAAATTTGCTCATTCTACGGATGGGTAAATAAGGCTCAGAGAGAATAATGATTTTTCCAAAGCCACAAAACTAGCTGGAAGCAGAGCCTGACCTGGAACCCTCATCTCATGTCTCCTGGCAGTGTCTATTCTACTCCTGTAATTGTCCTACACACACACACACACACACACACACACACACGCACATGCACGTGCACACATGCATGCACACATGCACTCATATATACACACAGCTCTAAGCCCTGAAGAACGCAGGTGGACAAATAATCTCCAGCAGAAACCCTGACACACTGACAGTTGGAGGCTGATTTAGCTTCATGTTCCCATAACTGATCCTGCAGTTTGCACAGATCGAATCCATTATTTATCGTCCCACGTTGGGCAACGGGTCCCTTCTGTGTCTGCTGGGCAAGAGCCCTAGACGCGGTTTGCACACGTGGCAACGGGGCTCTGCCCCAGGGGTAGCCCAGGAAAGAAGACCCATCTTGTCTCAGAATGGCAGCCTTCTTGTTGAGTGGCCCATGCACAGGGTCCATTTAGAAACCCTCAATAATCAGCAAAAAAAAAAAAGTTGGGGGTGAAGATCCCTGAATTACACAAAGTCTGAATTACAGACTTTTAAAGACAGCAGTTTTTAATGGCTTTCAAGGCATTCAGGAATGTAATGGACAGAGAGGGAGCAAAGGAGCCTAATTGGAGGCACTTTGGGGACCACTTTAATAAATAGGAGAGCAAGTCCTGTGTAATTAACATGATATTCCATGTATAGAAACCAACTTTTTAAAAACTAAATATAATAGTTTGGAGGTGAGGGACAACGTATATTATTCCTTTGCATGAGGAAAAATTAATTTACATACAATAATAAAGCAGTTACACAGACCAGATTATCTATCAATCACACCAGCCAAGGAGATTCTAGACCCCGTGCAAACACAGGACACAGGGTTCCCTGGCTCATGCCCCGCCACCAGGCCCTAGACTGCTTCCCTGACAGCCTAGAGATATTCACGGTCACCTGCTCCTGTCTCAGGCACCCCACCCCTTCCCCCAGATGCTCCTCTCCCTCTCTCCCTGGCACTGGCATCGCAGGCAGGACGCTGACAGCACAGACTCCCCTCTGCCCTAGGTGTGCAGTACAGGCACAGAACGTATTATGATAACACAGCCGGGAGACTGCCATTGATTTCCTGCTCCCAGTCTCTGCTTTAATCCATATTTTTATTAAACTTTTTTGTGCAGGAAGGAACATTTAGGGAAAACCATGAAGGGCTGTCAGGCGTTGTTATTAGTCTTCTCAGCTCCCTCCAATGAGCTATTCCAGGGCAGAAATATTCGCCATCGGGCAGTGGACCCAGGGGCCAGATTGGAGGCAGAAGCTCATTTGGCCAACAGAAGGGAGAATAAAAGATAGCACTCGAGATGCCAGGAGGACAATGGGAGCAGCAGTTTCCAATTTATTTCACTTCTATGGAGTGCTTTTTAGACCCCAGCTCCCACATCTGGCAAGTTGGCACTATCCTTCCCTTCGAATTACTGAGGTTTAGAACTGGAGGCTCAGAGAACATCCAGACCACTCCACACAGCCTTATTTGGGTCCTTCCAGGTGTGAGGCTCGGGGCAAGGTGCTGTGTGCGATACAGAGACAAATAAGCCGGGCAGTGGCTGTGCAAAGACCCCCTCTCCCACTCGAGTTCAAGGCTACATTCGTTTTTTTGGGGGGGGGGGTATGCGGGCCTCTCACTGCTGTGGCCCCTCCCGTTGCGGAGCACAGGCTCCGGACACGCAGGCTCAGCGGCCATGGCTCACGGGCCCAGCCGCTCCGCGGCATGTGGGATCTTCCCAGACCGGGGCATGAACCCGTGTCCCCCGCATCGGCAGGCGGACTCTCAACCGCTGCGCCACCAGGGACGCCCTAGGCTACATTCTTAAAGATGCTCTCACTCCTGAACTTGGAGCTGCTTCTGTTATAACGCTTATTACAGTATTCCCGCGGTCTGCGCTGCTTCTCCCACGAGACTGTGACTTCCTGGAAGACAAGCGGAGCATCTTAGTCCCCTTTTTATCTCCAGGATGGAGCATAGTGCCTTGCACATTACTAGGCACTCAGAAAATATCTATGAATGAATGAATGAATGAGTGAATGAGTGTTGAATGAACAAGCCAATGGCTGAGTTCATGCACTGCAACTGACAAATCCTGGGGTACTTGTTGAGAGGGAGGTGTAAGATACACCCAAGGTAGGCAAGTTGCCACCAAGGGGTCAAATTGCTCCAAAGTAGGGTCTGAAGGACCACCTTGCCTACTTCACAATCCCATCCTCAGATCGTGGTGCCTCTTAGGCTCACCCTGACTTTCTAGATCTCTGTTCCTTCCCCACCAGCCCGAGTGGTGCAGGGCAGTGAAGGTGCAGGGTGTGAGAGTGGCAAACCCCTTCCTTGGCCCAATGTGCGTGGCTGAGCATCCTGCCTCTTCTGAGCATCCAGACGCTTCTGGCCAACAGGAGCACTGATTTAGATCACAGGACATGGGGCATGGAATAACCTGAGAAGATTCTAGGCAGCAGACCAACAAGGGCCAAGTAACGAAGTGGAACAAAAACCCAGAGGGTGGAGGGGAGCTTATAAGGCTCTCTGGGTGCTCTCTGCTGAGGCACGGCCTCCTGGGGACATGTGCAGGATGAATCCATCAGGAAGAAGCATCAACTCTGAGGGGCAGGGGAGGGAGGCAACACCCTGGAGAGCACACTAGGCCAGGCCCCCATGGCTCTGGCCTCCCCTTCCCTTGCTTCCTGCACTGATTTCAAAGCCTGGGGCTCTTCTCACTATACCCTCTGCCACTGAATTCACTGCTCCCTGGAGGACCTGGAGACCATCTTAGGACAGATGCTCTTTCCCTCGGGAGGTGAGTTGTGGATATATTTTTCTCGTGCATTTTCTGTCTGGGGATGATAACAGTGAGAATGAGGCCTACAGCTCCCAGATGAGGGAAGCAATGAAGACATGTATTGTCACTGGTCCCTGCCTTGTAACTGTCCATCGGCACCAGTCATGAGTAGCCTTCATTCATAGAGAGGTGTCCTGGACTCCAGCAAGGGGCTTTGGACCACTGGCTGCAGAATTCTCATCAAAACTGTGGCCAGGATGAACTTGCCTTGTGACCTCCCTGAACACCATGTTCTTAGGACATCAGCAAGCAGTAGGGTCCCCAGGGCCCTAAGAGAAATTTCTGGAGGGACTGAGCTGGTTCAACCTGGAGACAGGTAGCCTCTGGAAGTCCCTGATTATACCTTCCACCTGAAAGGTCCTACATGTCAGCTGTCCAGGCAAGAGGGATGGGGCTTGCTCTGTGTCCCCAAGGGGCAGAAGCAAAACCAATAATTATAGGAAATAGAACCAGGTGGAAGAAGAAAAGCTGCTAGAACTCTTAATGGAATTAGTGAATTAAGCACGATGGAAACTTTTGTCTCTCGAAACAAAATTAAGTCCCCTAGCATGGAATATCTAGTTTTCCCATGTATTTACTTCTTCTAATTCTCCACCACCCCCACAGGGAGATCAGGCTCATATTACTGCCCCATCTATAGAGGATAAGACTAGGTTCCAAAAGATCAAGTGGTTTTCTAGAATCATCTCCCCAGCATAGGGGTTTGAAGCTCAGTCTTTTTCCCTTTGGTCTGATGCTCCTTCCAGTAGGTCCTAAGTCCTGGGGTTCAAATAAAAATCTCAAAGGCTTTAGAAGGGACTCATGAATTTTTGGCATCTTCCAACTATAGGTCCCTATATACGGCTAGTGGGCCGGAAGCACTTCCCTCCCAGGGTTGGTAGCGCCTGAGGGTCCCAGGCTGATGCAGTGCTGGGGAACTCGGAGACCTTGTTGAGTTTCTTGGGGCACACTTGGAAACCAACACAGATCTCTAAGATTTCCCCAAACTGGGGGTGGGGGCTCTGTTCCCCCTACTGACTAGGTAGGTATATAATAGGACCCAGAGACCCTCGCTGGTATTGTTAACATTCTTCCTTCCTCTGCATCTACCTTCCCTCTCCCCCACCAGGTTCAGCCTAATCTCATTTCCTTCCAGGTCCTTCTATTGTATCCCTGGATCTTGGCTTTTTCACCCACATATCAAGGATATGATGTCATTATCTTCTAGCTCCACCCTGGCAATTCCACTCCAGCAGCAGGTCTCACGCTCAGCTGCCTGAATGCGGAGGGTCCCAGGTAACGGGAGTGTGGAGCTGGGGGCGCATCTATAACACTTCACAAACATCATCCTGCCACAAAGGTGTGTCTTCTTTACAACTCTCCATCTCCCCGGACACCGTTGTAGCTTAACCACCGGCATCCCTTCACCTACGACCTGAACAGCCACAACGGGATTTTAAAACTTTCCCTTCGGGTTCCCGCCAACCCGTGTTCCTCAGAGCTGCCAAATCTCTCTCTCCACAGTGCAAAACTGGGTTATGTCAACCGCTGCTTAAGAGGCATCAACAGACTCCACGGCACTTGGGATGAACCGCAGAATCCCCACCTGCTCCCACCATGCCTGCCTCTCTCATCTCACTGCGTACAGCTCTCCCCTTGCTCTCTGAGCCACGGTCACGCCACGGTCACCGCGGCCTCCGTCCAGCTTCCTGAGCACACCAAGGACATGCCTCCCACATGTTTGTTCTTCTGCTTGGAATTCTTTCCATGCCTGATCGCCACTTGTTTCTTCCCCGGCTATTTATCCTTTTCAAGCATCAGGTGCAATGCACACCCTCGCCAGAAGCTTTCCTTGTATCCCCCAGTCTAAACTGGATTTCCCCTGGAATTCCCTCCCATTGTATGACCCTTTTACTTCACTGACTTTTTCGTCGCTTGGAATTATAGATTCATCTTCGTGTTTAGTTATGACCTGTTGTCCCTTCTACAAGACGCGCTCCACAAAACAGGGACTGCTGTCTGTTCAGCCCTGCGTCCCTGCGGAAGCTCACCCTTTATCCTGGGGCACATGAAGAAGAAAGGAGACGGAAGGGGGAAAAAGAAAGGGAAGTAGAGAGAAAAGGTAGGCGTGAGAGAAGAAAAGGGAAGGGGGAAGGAGGCGGGAGGAAGGCGGGGGAGGCTGAGGGACAGAAGAAGAGCTGGACGAGGGTCACAAAAGACCAGAGTCCTCCTAGCTGACCGCCGGCTTCCTCCTCTCTGCCCAGTGAGCAACCTAGGCGTCCGCTCCACCGGACTGTGGCGCCCTCACCTGACAGGTGGAGCCCATGCACCCTGGAAGGAGTCATACGGCCATGTGTCTCTGTGTGTGTGCACAAGCATACTTTGGACGCACATCTTGGAGTCAGGAAAGAAGCCAATGCTTGCATTCTCTCTCCAGTTCACCTTTTACCCTGGGCCCCTTCCCCTTAACAGCCTGAGGTATTTTTGGGTATAATAACAGGCAAAAACCCCCAAAGAACAGGAAGCAGCTGGAGGGCATACCATACAGATGGTGCCTGGACAGAGATCGCGCAGGCCTCCGGGAATCTGGCTTGATATCAGGATGATTTCTGAGCACTGGTGCCACAGCTGAGCAGGAACGCCATAGAAATTCGAGATCCCCAGACTTCAGCTAATCAGGGAGGTGAGAGAAAGCTGCTCAGTCCTCTGTGCCCCTCTCCCAACACTGGTGGCCTCTGCTGTCCCAACTAGTCCTTCTAGCCTCTGCCTGGTCCCCTGCCTTTTCCCCCTCTCCTGCCCAAATCAAAATGCCAGCATCTCTAGGACTCACAGCCCTGCTCTGTGCTGGAGGGTGGATGTCGAGTCATTAAAAGTACTGGCTTGAGTTCCACAAATCTGGTCTCTGGTCTTGGCTCTGTGACCTCAGGTACATCCCCTTCCCTCTCTGGGCTCCAGACGGCTCATCCACAACATGGCTTTTAGTAGCCCTAGGACCCTGAGCTGTGTGCTTCATGATTCCCTTGAAGGTACAAGTCCATGGGGCTCCATATTAGTTTTTGTTGCATAATAAAAACCTTAGAATCTCAGTGGCTTATGACAACAAACAGTTGTTGTTCTGCTCACTGGTTTATAGGTTGACTGAGGTTCAGCTAATCTGGGTTGGCTGGGCTGGGCCAGGTCAGGTTCAAATTTGTCCCATGTATCCTTATTCTGGGGCCCATACTGAGGCGGGGGAGTGGCTGTCTAGAGCATGATCTTCTCATGGCAGATGACAGGAGTGCAAGAAGCCAAGCTCCGTCACGCAAGCACATGTAAAGCCTCTGTTCCTATTGTGTCTACCAACGTTCCATGTGCTAGAATGTGCACAGAAGTGGCATGTGTCATTTTCAGGCTGAACTGGGTAATGCAGCATGTCTTCCCCATCGCCCCCTTAGATGGCGCCAGGTCAATCTTGAAGTCACAAGAGGACAGACCCACGGGTGGGCGCAGCCTCGATCCCTCAGTCACCATATAGAAGAGAGGAACACAGCCCACATCAAACTGTGTCATAAGCAAGAAATAGACTTGCATATTGTCGAGCCACTAAGACTTGGGATGTATTTGTTATTACAGCCTAGCACAGCCTAACCTGATGGATACACTACTAATGCACTGGCTCCTAAGTCCATCATCTTTCCTTCTGTTCCTAATTCAGGCTTATACATTGACTCACAGGCAGACACCAGAGGTAGGACCCAGCAGGAGCTGGTGCAGAAAGATCCTGTGCTTGTTCCCAAGGAGCTCTGACTCTGGACAGGGAGAGATGGGTTATGAGAGAGCCTTGGGGGAGCATTCTCTATTATTTTTAAAAATAAAATGACAGTGACTAGGTTGTACGTACGTGCACGTGTGTGTTTTATTTTAGTATAGAGAGGCAGAAAACCAACAAACAAAATGGACTACAATTTCCAAGATAACCCTGGCTTTCATTTTTAAAATAACAGTAATATGTACTTGAGCATTCAAACAAAATAGATACAAAATGAAAATAAGACTCTCTCTCAACCAGTCCCTCTGCTCCAAGGTGGCTACTTTAAACAGTATGTGAACAGTTCCTTGTATTTTCTTTTGGGGAAAAAAATGTGTATACTCTCAAATGCATATCTACATGCATAGTCTTCTCTATTTAAGACTCTGCTCTGTATTTTGCTTTTTGTCACTCGCTAAGACAGCATCAAGATCTTCCCAAAACACCACCTGCACATCTCACTCAGACTATTTAATGCCTTCAGCGGATTCTATCATATGGTGGTATCATCATTTATTTACTATGGCCCCGATTGAGGGACACTGTTTCCAACGTTACTTGTTTGTTTATTTTTTCTACTACAACCAGTGCTGTCATGACTGTAGTGAATATCCCCGTACTTAATTTATTGGGCAGCTTCCCAGCAATGGGATTGGTAGGGTGAAAGAAACGTATGTTTTGGATATATATATTTTTTTTTACCATTTTTGTTTTTTTTTTGCGGTACGCGGGCCTCTCACTGTTGCGGCCTCTCCCGTTGCGGAGCACAGGCTCCGGACGCGCAGGCCCAGTGGCCACGGCCCACGGGCGCAGCCGCTCCGTGGCATGCAGGATCCTCCCGGACCGGGGCACGAACCCGTGTCCCCTGCATCAGCAGGCGGACTCCCAACCACTGCGCCACCAGGGAAGCCTGGATTTTTTATAAATATTGCCAAATTGTCCTCTGCAAATTGTGCCACTTTGCATTGCCACCAGCAGTACAGAAGAACGCTCCATGGACATCCTCACCAGCACTGAGTTTTCATTTTTGTCAATTTTGCAGTTGGAAAATGGCGTATTATTCCTTTCAGGGCGAATTCCTTATGGGAGGGTTTTCTCCTCATTGTCTGCTAGAAAACTTTCTTGAGCAAACTATTTTACAACAGGCTGTGAAACAAATGTGACAGAGAACACGATGTGGTGTGCTGGGGACCTCGTCACCTTGGTACCCCATCAAGCTCCCCGCTGATGTTCTCAGCATCCCTGAACTTCTGCCCCAATTCCCTTAACTATTTCCCTGTTCTGTGAGTTGGGCTGTACCATGTGGTCACTTTTCCCTCCTCCCTCAGACCAAGCCAATCCTGAACAGCCAGATGCAAGAGCTCCTTGTCAACAGAGCAGTTCAAAGAAAGGCAAGTGATTGCTTGCTGGAGATGGTACAGAAATGAATTTCTGTGCTGGGTGAGGGGATAGATTACATCACATCTTGGATTTATTTCTTTGTAAAAATTGATCCACCATACTTTTCTGACTTAAAAAAATAATAATGCCCTTGAAGTGGATTTGAAAAATGCAAAAAAAGCATAAAATGGAAAGTATAAGTTGCCTGCAATCCTACTATCCAGTTTCACATGTTGGCGTATAGACTTCTAGTCCTTTTACACACACACCCACACACACATACACACACTTACCCAAACCATGAGATATTCTTCCAGAAGCAATATAGCATGGTGGTTAATAGTATGGATTTTTGAACCGGACAGACTGGGTTTGTATCTCAACTTCACCACTTACTATGGGCAAATCACTTTTATTCTCAGGGCCTCAATTTCATCATCTGTAAAATGGGCATAATAATAGCATCCACCTCAAACGGTTGTGGGTATGTTACATGCACTAATTATAAGTTAAGCTGGCAAATAGTAAGGGCTATGTGTGTTTTCATCTTTTATTATCATTAATGATTGCTTTCCCCTGTATGGATATACCAGAATTCATTGATCTAAATCCTCTTCTGCTGAACATTTGGCATTTTTTCCAGCTTCCTTGTCATAAGCAATACTGCAATAAGCAATCTTGTATGTGAAATTTTGTGACCATTTCTAGCTATGGGAATCGTACATCTAATAATATAGGTAATTTCAAAGCTTTTGATGAGCATTGCCAATTTTTCCATATAGATTGTGACAACGTGCATTTGTATCAGAAGTATATGAGAGTACTTATTCCCTTGCTCTTACACCAAAGCTGGATGTTATTATTTTTAAAAATCTACTAAGCCTCTCCTCCACTCTCACTCCTACCCTGAATGTATGATTCAGTAGACCTTTTAAAGAGGGAATCTGATTCACTTTGTTATACAGCAGAAACGAACACAACATTTTAAAGCAACTATACTCCAATAAGGATGTTAAAAATAAAATAAAATAATAAAGAGGGAAAAAAATTTCAGAAGAAAACCAGCAAATTGTAAACATCAAGGTGCAGCTAAAACCGTGACACTAACATGATAAACCTTTGAAAATGGAAGCTTCTCAGGTTAACTCAAGGGGATCCCACTGCTAATAATGCTAAAGCCTTGGTTCCAACGGTCCAAAGAGCATGAACACCTCTAATTTCACTGAGTTCCCGAGAGCTGTGGTTAAGAGAGAGACAGGCTGGGTGAGAAAGTGTATGTGATCAGTGATCAGTACACACGTATCCCCAACTTCTGAAAATCATCACATCTACGTGGGCCTTCATAGATTTCCAGGGACTAGGAAGAATGACTTTAAAATAACAGTGAAACTACCAGCAGATAGTTAATCCTGGTATATTAATAGTGCTGGAGCGTTGCTACTCCCTGGGGGCCCCAGCTAGGCTACGTCACGTCACCCATCCTGCATTCAGGATTCCAGTGGGTGAAGGGGGCAGAGGGTCACAGACCAGGCTCTCAGAGATCCCTTCCAGCTCTGACATTTCACCAGCCCGTACTACCTGAGTTTACAAAAGAGATTAATAGTGTGCACCGCCACACGTTTTAACGGTGGCCCTTGACCAGTACATGTAACTGGAGGCACTCTTCGAAGTGACAAGATGCATTAGCAGGTCCTGGCCCCGCAGAGTCTGTGTTACCACCAGCTGTCAGCGGTGACTGCCGCCGAACTTGCTTCAGCAAAAGGAGTCTATCCTGTGTAGGCTTTAGGGTCACCCCAGTTTCTCATCTCAGCCCCATCTTCCCTGGGTCCATGAGATCTGGCCTTCGCCTCCACCTTCCAAATGAGAAAAGGCTTGGAGGAGAGGGAGCAAGTAAGTATCAGCTGTTGTACAGACAGGGAGCCTGATGCAGAGCCCAGGAGTGGAGGCTGATTCTAAGGGCCGAGGATTAGCGGGATCTCCCAGTTTAGAACTTATCCACATCCACAAAGCCACAGCGGAATGGGGCATAGCTTAGTGTTTATGAGCTTGGACTTGGGAGTCAGACTCCCTAGGTGTCCATATTGACTGCACTTACTAGTGTGACTCGAACAAGTCACTTGCGTCTCAGTTTCCACATCTGTAAAATGGGGATAACAACAGTCAGTACCTACCTCATAGGGTTGTCGTGGGGATTAAAGGAGCTAATATTTGTCAGGTGCCTAGAAGATTGCCTGGCATGTAGTAAGCTTTATATAAGCATTTGCTGACTAAGTAAGTCAACCACTTTGAGGGAGTCGGCATGGGGCAGTAGGAAGACTAAGGCCTTGCAGTCCACTCTAACTCTGCTGCTCTTTAACTACCTGCCCTCAGGCAAGGGGAACAATCTCTCTGAGCCACAGGGTTCCTCACCTGCAAATCAGATTTTACAACACTGACTTCCCAGGAGGTCTTGTAGATGTTAAGGACTGGTCACAATAATGCTCAATCACTGTGACAGTTAAATTTATTTAGCAATGTATTCAGAGATCACTTGTTTGATTTTCTTAGTGTCGCTATTTTTGGGTAACCGAGGCCCACAGAACCTAAGTGTCTTGTCCCAGGTCACACAGATAGACGGTAAGAGAGCTAATATGGGAGCACTGGCTGTCCAGCTCCTTGCACTCTCTAGGATGAGAACATGAACTAAATGAGTGGAGCAACCTGGGAGTGGGGAGAAGGAGGTGGGTGTGCAAGCAGGTGGGGAAGGGCCACCGAGCCCTGCTGGTCAGAGGTCAGAAGCATCTCCTGCCATGAGGAGCGGTGCATTCTCTGGACCACGTGTCCCCAGCTTAAACAAGACCCTGGATCAATACCTTAGCTTTTTAATCAGCATAAAATGAAATTAGGACTTTGCCTTCTGGATTTCCATTTGAAAAAGTCAAGGCTATATTAGTGGTTAGATGCCTCTAGAATATCTTCATTTTATCTTAGTTCCTCTCAGGGGCATCAGGGTTGAAGGATGTTGAGGGCAGCAGCTTCAAGTTGAAGGGCAGTGTTGAAACTGCCAGGGACAGAGATGGAGAAGCAGGAGCCCAGAGAAGCATCTAAAGTGGGAAGGGAAGGGGAAGGTCTTGCTTGCTCAGGGCTTTCTATGTGCCAGGACTAAACCAGGGGCTTCCACGTGGTCACCTATTCTTAATTCCTCTTCAGTGGATCATATCATTCAATTCAAAGGTGGTGAAACTCAGGCTCAGAGAGGTTGAGGAGTTTGCCCATAGTCACACAGAGACCAAAACTTGAGTTATTCTTCCAGAGGCAGAATCAAGAAGAGTTTCTTCTATTTTTTGCCCAGGGGTAACTGGACGGAGGTGGCTAAATATATCATAGAGGCCACCGTGATACGTTCTAAAGTCAGTTTTGTCAGGAACTTCAAGGACAGGGAGAAACGTGAAGGAAAGGGGAATGGGGGAGGGGTCTGAGAGCAGAGTTACAAGTCAAGGACATCAGTAAATGGTCCCGCTGCTGCCAGGCACTGGGAGGCTTAATGTGGATGCTGAGACGCCTCGTGTACAGAATAGCATCCTAACTGTCTGGAGCCGATCTGAAGCTGCTATTCAGAGCTCAAGCTCACCTAGTCCTTTTACTTCCCAGGAACTCTGTCCCCTCATCTGCGAGAGGTGGAGCACACTGGCACTGCCGTATGCTGCAGGGTTATTGTGAAATTGCAGATAATAATAACAATAAGAGAAAGGGGCCTCCCTGGTGGTGCAGCGGTTGAGAGTCCGCCTGCCGATGCAGGGGACACGGGTTTGTGCCCCGGTCCGGGAAGATCCCACATGCCGCGGAGCGGCTGGGCCCGTGAGCCATGGCCGCTGCGCCTGCGCGTCCGGAGCCTGTGCTCCGCAACGGGAGAGGCCACAACAGTGAGAGGCCCGCGTACCGCAAAAAAAAAAAAAAAAAAAAAAAATAAGAGAAAAGAAACCACATGTGACCATAACATGCTATTTCACTCTACAATAACAATAGTAAGGAAAACAACAGCAAAAATAATAAGGTTTAAGCGTTCATTGTTAAAACCCGTGTCTAGTCACAGCTGTAAGATTCTGCAATGCAGAAAATGCATGGAGAGTGAGTTCCACCACTCCACAAGGAGTATCTCGGTGGTCCATCAAGCTCCCTGGGCTCATTCTTGTAACACCTAATGTTTACTGAACACGTACCATGTGCCAGGTAGACACTGTGCTAAGTGCTCCCAAGAACCCTATAAAGTACATATCATTGTACCATTACTCTTTTTACAATTATAGAAGGCAAGGTTACCCAGCCAGTGTATAGTGGAGCAGGAATGAAAACAACCAAGAGCCTGTGTGTTCCTACCTGCACCTCTACCTTGCCTCTTACCTGGAGCTGGCTCACATCTCTCTTCACCCCTCCGTCCCCTCTCCCTAGCTGATCTACCTTAGTATCGAATGCATCCTTCTCTGCTCTGTCTTCCTTATTGATTTCCCATTTTTTCACTAGGTCTCGATGAAGGAAAGACCATTGATCCACAGCAGAGTGTGTGGGAGGAGATAAGATGCAGAAATCCATATTTGGGGTTAACAACGCTGTTAAAAGATTTTTATTCTTTTCATTTCAGCCAGGGCTCTGGCTCATAACTGGACATGCTGGATATTATTATCTGTTAATAGTTGTTTTTTTTTTGCGGTACACGGACCTCTCACTGTTGTGGCCTCTCCCGTTGCGGAGCACAGGCTCCGGACGCACAGGCTCAGCGGCCATGGCTCACAGGCCCAGCCGCTCCGCGACATGTGCGATCTTCCCGGACCGGGGCACGAACCCACGTCACCTGCATCGGCAGGCGGACTCTCAACCACTGCGCCACCAGGGAAGCCCTGTTAATAGTTTTATCCCTGCTTTTCTAAGTGATCCCCGAATCTCAGGGGCTGGAAGCCTGGAAACTACTTTTCCCAGACTCCCTTGCCAGCAGGGGTCAGCGAGATTTAGCCAAAGAGAGGCCCTACGGGTGCGATTTCTGAGACGGAAGAGAGGAAGATGCTACCCTCCAGCAGCAGCTGTGTGGCACAAGCGTGACCTATAGCAGACAGTAGGTGGGGTTCTCGCCAGGGGCTCTGGGGCATCCTCCTCCTGCATGCACTGAGATCTGTAGTAGCTTCCTTGAGCTTTGTGCATTTCCGCATTTTCTGAAATTCAGCAGTGCCTCCCTGACGTCTTTCTCCCAGCAAGCAAGGGTTGAGTAACCCTTGGTTCCCTATATTAAATACATTCCTGTTAAAAACAACTAACATGGCTTCTGTTTCCTGACTTAACATTTGCAAACACATTAGATATTCCCTACAGAGTCATAAGTAGAAAGCACCCTGCACTTAGAATTTAAATTCCTCTGTTTAAATTCCACCTCTGTTGCTGACAATCCATGTGACCCTGGGAAAGCCATTTAGATTTCTCATCTACAAAACAGGACAGACAATATTTGCTCTGCTTACTTCACAAGATGAGTGAGAGAGTTAAAGGGCTAATGGATGCAAAAGTACGTTCTAAGCTGTACAGATTTCTACACAAGAAGGGAATTGCTATTTTTGTCTCCTTTACAGAGCTTCTTTTTGAGAAACTGTATTTTCACGTTGCCCATTAGACAGACCAGCAACCTCCTGGTCAGCCCCACAGTTGATTTTACAGAAATCAGAGCTAGTTACTCACCCCTAGAAATTTAGGCCACTGCCCTACCCAGATTCTGGATTCCACCATAATGGATTGTAATGGTGGTTATTCCATTCTCCTAGTTTTCAACCAACTCTGCAAGCCTCCTGATAGAGCCAAGTATATGTCCCAACAGCTCATTCTAGGATGGTATGTTGTAGAGAGCTTCTCCAGTGGGTTATTACTGAATGGGTACAGGGTTTCAGATTGGGAAAATGAAAAAGTTCTGGATACGGATACTGGTGATGGTTACATAGCAGTGTGAAGGTACTTAATGTCACTGAACACTTGCAAGTGGCTAAAATGACAAATTTTATATCATGTATATGTTGCCACAATAAAAAGGAAGCCCTCTAGGAGATACTGATGCCTACTAACATTTGAAAAGGTTTGCTATGATTATGTTATACCATGTTACAAATATAATATGTTATAATTTTATGGATCTTAATAAGGATTCCATAACCCTATTACTTTTCCCATCAATGCCTGAAACTTCAATAAATTTATTCATTTTTTTAAAAAAAGAGAGATCAGTTAAGACCAACCGAACTGATAACCTGTAATAACCAAGGAAAACATGTAGGCAGGGTAGGTTTGCTATGTACTTGAATGAAAGTACAGATTAGTTGAACATGTCTGTAACTAGACCTGTTTTTTAAATTCAGTTTCAATCATAACTTCAATAATAATTGTGAGCTGGCCTTAATAATTTCAATAATAAGTTTTTATTCGTACTCAATAATAATTTCGCTAATTCAGTTTCAACTTATGAAGAGCTACCTTTTTTAGTCTCCTAAAAATGATGTACCAGAAAAGGTATATTCTCAATAACAAATTACTTCTTCAATAAAACACAATATTTTAAGAGGAAAAACTGTGGAAATGTAACCTCTGATGTAGTGGCCACTTTGATTGCAATAAAAAAGAATTCCAGGACAAGGCTGGGGAGAAAATACCAAGATGAAATTCATTCATTGATTTACTCATAGGTGAGTGATTGCACTAAGAAATGAAAGCAAGCAGTAAATATAAAGCCACAGATGCCATCGGTGTGGTTACATGATAAAAACAAGAACTTAAAAATATAGTCAATTGAGGATATGGGGAGGGGGAAGGGTAAGCTGGGACAAAGTGACAGAGTGGCATGGACATATATACACTACCAAACATAAAATAGATAGCTAGTGGGAAGCAGCCGCATAGCACAGGGAGATCAGCTCGGTGCTTTGTGACCACCTAGAGGGGTGGGATAGGGAGGGTGGGAGGGAGGGAGACGCAAGAGGGAAGAGATATGGGAACGTATGTATATGTATAACTGATTCCCTTTGTTATACAGCAGAAACTAACACACCGTTGTAAAGCGATTATACTCCAATAAAGATGTTAAAAAAAAAACAGTCAATTATTAGGATGCTTGAAACAGGAAGGGAAGTGACCATAACATCTCTTGTAGCTCAGAGTTTCTCTGATTATATCACAGTGCGTACTTAAAATGAGTGCAAAACTTGAAGCAAAGCTGCCTGTTATTCTTTAAAAAAAGAACAAGTATCCCAAATTTAATGACCTTTTCTCTAATGACAAGTGGCTGTCAGGAGTCTGCTGTCTAGCAGTTATTTTCTGAAAAAAAAAATCATGCACACTTCATCTGTCCCTTCAAGGTAGAGGTGACATTTTAACAACACATAAGAGAGTAACTGCATCTCAAAAGAAAGTCGTGCTATGCAAAGAGCATTTGGAAGAATGGATGTTTGGAAGTATTGCCATTGTTATGTGCTTTTATTGCCAAATATTATGTGTTTTCCCTATAAAAGTTTTCATATGTGTACACTCAAAAGACATGGAAAGAGAATGTTCTTCTGATCTGCTTTAAAATTCCCCAAAAGGAAAGTTCCAGTGTAATTTGGAAACTATTTGTTAAGACTATAAAAGTGCAATACCTTTAATTTCATTTGTTGGAAAAACGAGACAACTTGTAGGATTCCTGGAAGGTGTTTAAGTAGGCTTGGATCTGAGCAGAGGAAAAAGGGAAAATCCCCTCCTATGTCTTCCATACTGAACCTCTGTTAATGCAGTCAAAGAGATCATCAGTTCTTTAGGCTTCCATAGCACACAGTTGACGGCAAAGTTCCTTCAGGTCCCTACTTCATTTTATCGATTTTTTAAAACTTGGTCAACTTGTGATGGCCTCCTCTTTACAATGTCAAAATCTCCTGACAAGAAGGTCCATTTGGGGCTTCCCTGGTGGCGCAGTGGTTGAGAGTCCGCCTGCCGATGCAGGGGACACGGGTTCGTGCCCCGGTCCGGGAAGATCCCACATGCCGTGGAGCGGCTGGGCCCGTGAGCCACGGCCGCTGAGCCTGCACATCCGGAGCCTGTGAGAGGCCACAACAGTGAGAGGCCCGCGTACCGCAAAAAAAAAAAGAAGGTCCATTTGTCTGCATTAACCATAGGTGTTTGCTGTTGTTTTGTGCAGTTTTTTTTTTTTTTTTTTTTGGGCTGTGTTGGGTCTTCGTTGCTGTGTGAGGGCTTTCTCTAGTTGTGGCGAGCAGGCGCTACTCTTCATTGCAGTGCGCAAGCTTCTCATTGCGGTGGCTTCTCTTGTTGTAGAGCACAGGCTCTAGGCTCATGGGCTTCAGTAGTTGCAGTGTGTGCGCTCAGTAGTTGTGGTGCACGGGTTTAGCTGCTCCGCAGCATGTGGGATCTTCCCAGACCAGGGCTCGAACCCGTGCCCCCTGTACTGGCAGGTGGATTCTTAACCACTGCACCACCAGGGAAGTCCTGTGCAGTATTTTTGAAGCTGGTAAAGTCTTTTTTCTTTTTAATTTATTTATTTTTTGGCTGTTTTGGGTCTTCGCTGCTCCATGCAGGCTTTCTCTAGTTGCGGCGAGCAGGGGCTACTCTTCGTTGCAGTGTGCGGGCTTCTCATTGCGGTGGCTTCTCTTGTTGCAGAGCACGGGCTCTAGGCGCGCGGGCTTCAGTAGTTGTGGCACGCGGGCTCAATAGTTTTGGCTCGTGGGCTCCAGAGCACAGGCTCAGTAGCTGTGGCGCACAGGCTTAGTTGCTCCGCGGCATGTGGGATCTTCCCGGACCAGGGCTCAAACCCGTGTCCCCTGCATTGGCAGGCAGATTCGTAACCACTGTGCCACCAGGGAAGTCCGAAGCTGGTAAAGTCTTGAGTGAAATCTAGTGACAGCCTGTGAGAAATGAAATCATCCTTATTTTAGAGCTTTCCCATAAAATTAGCAACTTTACTATTTTTCTGTAGAGAGGTTGATTTTTATATGTTTCAGAAAACAATGCAGAAAACACTTTTTAAGGCTGTAGTTGTACCTGCAGGCTTCTTGCTTCTTATGAGGTAGATAAGATGATTTTTAACGAATAACCTCTATTTGAATGGAGTCAGACTATAAAGCTCAGTTCAATTGCTCCTTCGGTTAGTTCTCACTTTTTATCCATCCTGTGAATCAAATCCATGCCCATTCCAGGGGCTCCAAAACCCTACATGACTGGCAGCCCCAGCCTCTCCAGCCTCTTTGAGCCCACCCACTCACCCATCACTCATGAACCACAATGGCCATCTTTCTTTAGGTGGAGCACATACACTTATCCTACTAGTCTTTATCCTGGCTGTTCCCTCTTCCAGGAACGCTCTTCCCCCAGATCTTCCCAAGGCTAGCCCCTTCTCATTCAGGGCTGAGTTAAAATGCCACCTGTCCCAGAGCCCTTCCTCAGCCCCTCTCCCTATTGCAGCATCACCCCAGCCATTCCCATTACACTGTCTTGTTTTACAGTCTTTTGGTCTTAGCTTGTTTATGTGTTTGTCTACTGCTTGTGGTAGTAATATAAGCTATAAGTAATATAACAATGTAACTGTTATGAGAGCACAGGCGTTGCCTATTTGGTTTATCACTATACCCCCAGTACCCACAACAGCGCCTGACACAAAGTAGCTGATCAGTAAACATCTGTTAGATGAATAAATGAGCAGAATGCTGCAGATGTCTAAGGCAGATTCTTCTTCCGAGCAGCAGGTGTAGGAGGTCCACTGTGGAAGAACTGAGGAACTGATGTTTGCTGAATGCCCAGTACGTGCTGGTCCCTTCTAATAAGCATGTCACCCTCTCCCCGACTCTTCAGGGCAAGTGGCTTCCCTTGTCCAGATGAGGAGGCGGAAGCTTAGTAAATTCACACAGCTAACATCTGGAGCCACACAGCTGATGCCTGACAAAGCCATGTCTTGGGGTCAGTGTGTCAGACTCAGGACCCGAGTTCTTCCGGCTGCAGTCCTTGGAAGAGCGTGGAGATGCAACTCCTGGAGGGCTCTGTCACCAATATGCTAGGTTTCAAACTTCTAATTGTCTTCCGCGAATTAGATCATTTACGAAAAGATTTCTCCCAAATCTTTTGGATGAATCTTCTAAATCTTCGACTAAAATTCTACTAATTAGCTGTATGACTGTAAACAAGGAATGTAACCTGTTAAACCAGGATAAGAATAGTGTTTACCTTGGGGTTATTGTGAGCATTAAATGAGATGATGACACATATTCAGCACCTAGAGCAGAGCTTGGATTATCGTGTTTCTCAATAATGATGGCTGCTGGCATTAGGATCACTGTCTTCATTGCCATAACTCTTACTGTTTCTGAAGCATTTCTCTCCCTTCCTTCCTTCAATAAATACTCCTCTAGCTCCTATTAGGTGCCTGACACCGTACTAGGTGTCTGAGATAAAAGGATAAATGAAGACAATTTTCACTGAAGGTGGTGTGTGCAAAGCACCATGGGAGTGTGGAGGATGGTGTGTCTCCCCTTGCTTAAGAGATTATTTTTTTATTTTATTTTATTTTTTTTACATCTTTATTGGAGTATAATTGCTTTACAATGGTGTGTTAGTTTCTGCTTTATAACAAAGTGAATCAGTTATACATATACATATGTTCCCATATCTCTTCCCTCTTGCGTCTCCCTCCCTCCCACCCTCCCTATCCCACCCCTCCAGATAGTCACAAAGCACCGAGCTGATCTCCCTGTGCTATGCGGCTGCTTCCCACTAGCTATCTATTTTATGTTTGGTAGTGTATATATGTCCGCGCCACTCTCTCACTTTGTCACAGCTTACCCTTCCCCCTCCCCATATCCTCAAGTCCATTCTCTAGTAGGTCTGTGTTTTTATTCCTGTCTTACCCCTAGGTTCTTCATGACATTTTGTTTTTCTTAAATTCCATATATATGTGTTAGCATACGGTATTTGTCTTTCTCTTTCTGACTTACTTCACTCTGTATGACAGACTCTAGGTCCAACCACCTCATTACAAATAGCTCAAATTCATTTCTTTTTATGGCTGAGTAATATTCCATTGTATATATGTGCCACATCTTCTTTATCCATTCATCCGATGATGGACACTTAGGTTGTTTCCATCTCCGGGCTATTGTAAATAGATCTTCAATGAACATTTTGGTACATGACTCTTTTTGAATTTTGGTTTTCTCAGGGTATATGCCCAGTAGTGGGATTGCTGGGTCATATGGTAGTTCTATTTGTAGTTTTTTTAAGGAACCTCCATACTGTCCTCCATAGTGGCTGAACCAATTCACATTCCCACCAGCAGTGCAAAAGTGTTCTTAAGGGATTATTGATAAGCTTTGTGGAACAGTTCACAGCTGAGTTAAGACATGAAGGATGGAATGGGATTCTTCTAAATGGAGAAGTGGGGGCAAAGGAGAGCATCATGAAGCTTGTGTCAGAACTGGGCCTTAGAATTGAGTCAACATTTTCCATGGAGTGAACAAACTAATTACAGTTAGGGAAAAGGAGCAAAGAAGCAAACACACACACACACACACACACACACACACACACACACACACGGGGGGGCAGGGGGAGAGTGAAAGAGAGAGAGAGAAAGAGAAGCAGTTTGAAAACTGAGTGCAAAATGTGGCTAAATTCAACCTTTCTAACATATACCAGATCCAGTTTTAGTGGCAATATTTTTCAGGAAAAAGAACTGGGTTTTGCTGTCAAACAATCTGGATTCAGAATAACAATTCAGCTGCGTGACTGTGTGATTTCGGACATGTTTCTTTACCTCCTTGATTTTTAAGTCCCTTTTTTAAAAAAAAAAAAAAAAAAAAAAAAAGGAGGGAGGTAACAATCCTTACTTCGTAGAGTCATAGAGTTGTTTTAAGGATTCAATAAAATGACATAGGTAAAAACGCTGAATAAAGGATCTGGCGACCAGCAGATGTGCATTAAATGTTTGCTTCCTCCCTTCTGAAATCTGGTTCCACACGCACTGACCACACTGTCAACCCAAACTGAAAATCGCCAGATGACATCATTGCTTTCACATGAACAAACCCATGAGGAACACAAACACTTAACTTAGTTATCAGCTTAAATGGAAGGCAGGATTTTCCTTCCCCAAAAGTGAAAGCCAGGAGAAGTTGGGGTCCCTGGCGTAGTTCATTGCTGGCATTTTTCATTTGGACATTTATTCAGTGCTGACCAAGTAGCAGGCACCTTGGTGAGCACTCAGTTTCTTTGTTCACTGAGTCCTCACAGCAAGCTTGAGGGTAGGAACTCTCCCCATTTTGCAGATGAGGGCAATTTCAGCTTCGAGAAGTTAAGGAACCTAGTCAGGATTACGCTTCTGGCAAATGATGACCCCAGGGCTGGCTCCCAGAGTGCCCTGGCTCCAGCTCTATGTGCTCATCCAGGATGCCTCATAATATCTTGGGAGGGACAGTGTCACATCCAACCCAGGGTGTGCAGCTAGGAACATCAGAGCACTGGCGGACTGGAGCTGTCCATGGTACTTAATATTTTCCTTAATTGAACACAAGCATTATTTTTGTGCATTTCTCTCAGTCTGCTTCTGTCAGTGCCTCTCTCTCACCCTCTTTGTATCTAGGCATATGAATAGCATTCCTTAACTACATTTCCCCCTCTCTTTCTCTACTCCACGTAGAGAAACTAAGGATCACAATCTCAGTATCTCTAAGCTTTACAGAGCATTGGGGCTGGGATCTGAGGCTCTCTCCCCCTACCTTCCCATCTGTTGCCCTCGTCTGCCTTCTCTCCTTGGCATCAGACACAGACCTTCCACTTTGCTGCCTGCCAGGATGCATTCGCCAGGCCCAGAACCACTTAGAAATAATTATTTTAAAAACAAATAAACTCTTCTCTCTGTGATCTTTACTCACTTCACATCCACACCCAGCAGTGGCTATTTTTACTCACCCTAGCTCCTGGCAGGTCTCTTTGGAAAGTCACCGTGACATTTCGTGCAGCCTGGCCTGGCATTCATCTAAAATATTTTTTCAAAAACATCCTGCTCTAGAGAAATGTCAGCGTTTATGGTACATCCACAGGGATGCATCAGCAGAGGGAAAGATCCACTTAAGAAAGTCCCAGCTTGACAAGGAGTGGGTTTGGAGGCAGATACACCCGGAAGTAGCCAAGCACGCTGGAGCATGCTGGGAAAGAATGGTGGTGAATACCCAGGTCTGCAGTGAGGTCACATGGAGAGTATGGTGTGAATTTGGAGTCTGGAGAGAGGATGGATACATAAACTGACCACAAGTAGGTGGGTGTTCAGGACAAAGCAGGGGGCGGTTATCTGCATCAGTGAGGTCCAGCTGGTCTTGGATATGAACAAGTCATGTTTCCTCCTTACCACAGTGTGAGGCCTCCTTTTAGATCAGACATGGGTAGGAATTCTGGAGCAAGCATACACAATACCTTTCATGGTTGGTGCGGAAGAAGAAGCATGGGAAGAAGAGCCTCAGGTTCTAGTCCTGGTTTGGCTATAAGTTATTGTTTGATCTTCAGCAACTCACATCACCTCTTTTGGCCTCTGATTTTGCATCTGTAGAATAAAGTGGGACACTAGATGGTCCCTTCTAGACCTTAAATTCTTTGGGTCAAAGACTAAACTATGAAGATGATTGCTTATCATCGTGCCAAGCCTTTGGGATTTAAGTAGTCAAAAGGAGGTCATTTCATCCATCAGTTAATTCGTCCATTCATCCATTCATCATCCAAGTCTATCCATTGGTCTGACCATGCAACCGTCTATCCATCCAGCCACCATCCATCCATTTACCTTCACTAAGAACTTTCTATATGCCAAGAACTAAGCTAGGCACTATGTCATTGATACAACCCAAGATGTATCTTTAAAGAATACATTGTGAGAGGTGTGGTAGCCAGCCTCCAACGTGACTTCCAATGAGCCCTGCAATCTGATATCCACATCCTTGGGTAGACCCCCGTCACACTGCACCAGGGTCAGTCTATGTGACCAGTAGAGCACAACAGAAGTTATGGTACGTCACTTGTGAGTCAAAAGACCCCCCAGCCCCTCTCTCTCTCTCTCTCTCTCTCTCTCTCATCTTGCTGTTGCTTTGGGGCAAGCCAGCTCCATATGCAAAGAAACTCAGTCAGCCTATGCACAGGCCCACGTGGCGAGGAACTGAGGTCTCCACCTGACAACCAGTAAAGAACTAAGGTCTTGCAATAGCCACATGAGTGAGTTTAGACACGTATCCTCCCCCATTCAAGCCTTCAGTTGACGGCAGCCCCAGCCAACAGCCTGGTTATAACCTCGTGAGAGACTCTAAGCAAGAACCACCCACCTAAGCTGCTCTCTGATTCCTGACCCACAGGAACTGTAAGCCTCTAAATCGGGGGATAATTTGTAACGCAGCGATAGAAAGCGAATATGAAAGGGAAATGAAAACGTGGACCTATAGAATTATTACACAAACTTTTTGAACATCCCAAAACATCAAAGCTAAACAAGGCCTAGTGCCCACTTTCAGGGAATACACAATTGAAGTAAAAAGTGCTAGAAAGTAATGAAATTGATAAAGTGGCCAGTTGGAGAGGGAAAAGGGAATCTATACTTCTTACCTTGGGAAGGTTTCATGAATAAGTGCCTTTGAACTGGATTCTGATGGACAGGTGGGATTAGGGAGTACAAGTGGAAAGGTATACCAATTTCCAAGGTCATCGTGAGCAAAAGTCAACCACTTGGGTAAAACTGGACGCATTAAGAATGGCGGGTAGTTTAATGGGATTGGTACTTAAGGGAAGAAAAGGCCTTGAGTATCACACAGGCACGTGTGCCCTTTCACTTTTGAGCCATGCTCTTCAAGCTTTAGTTATTTCTTTACCACCTTTATTACGCTGTATCCAAGTATCCCATATATCATAATCTTTTTATTTTTAATTTATAGACTAGCTTCATAAAATTGTAATTTTGCCCCAAGTAATAATATCCATGAAACCATGGGTTTGATAGGCTATTTATGTTTGTTCCAATAAACATAAAAATGAATAATCACCGTTAAAAGAATGTGCTATACAGTTCACCATCTAAAAGTGTCTAGTAACCCAGCAGCGGTACACCATACTTTGGAAAACACCTTGAATAATGGTGCCAGGGGGAGGGGGATGCCCTGATGGGAGCTGTGCTTGGGTAGCGTCAGCAAGTCCCTCAATGTCACTGTCTCTGGTGTCCGTCAGCCTGGAGGCTTCCCTCTCCCTTAGCACGCATGACATCCAATCAATGACCAAGTCCATTGATCTTGTCTCCCCCATAACTCTTTGTTCCCCTTCTCCCATTCCCTCCACAACTTCCCTGGCTTAGGTTCTTGTCATTGTGTTGCATGTACCGTTATAGTAGCTTCCTGACTTCCAGGACTCAAGACTTCACCCTCCTCCACCCTAAGACTGCAACTCTGACCATGTGACTCCCTTGTTCAAATTCTTCCCAATCACCTTCAGAATAAAAACCAAACTCCTTAGCCTTGTGCACTGGGTACTTCGTGCCTAGGACCCCTCTATACTTGTCCAGCCTCATTTCTGGCCCTCATTCACCCAATGACAACACATACATAGACACGCTTCAGGCTCTAGCAATGGGGAAGGATTTGTACCTCCCTGAACAAGATTGTTCTCATGTGCACACCTCTGTGTCTCTGGACAGGCTGTGCTCTCTTCCTGGAATGTCCTCCCTTTGCCAGTCCACTGGTGCAAGCCTGCTCACCCTCCGGGTACTGGTTAAAGATTCCATGATTCCTCCACAGAGATATCGGCATACCTTTCCTGGAGCTAGGGTTTCATGAGGTACAAATCTCCATCATAGATCACACTGTGTTACAAACGTCGCTTGATCTTCCACCTCCAGTACTAGACCGTGAAGACAAAGTTGAGTGGGATTTAGCTATTCTTTTGACTTCAATACCCAGCACACATAAGCCACTAAATAATGCTTCTCAAATGAATCCATGCCTTACAGGGGCACAGGGCAGGCCTGTGGTTTGTCGAAAAGAGAAACTAAATCCCAGCTCCCTCCTGCTGCTTCACCTTCCCCTGATGAAAGATTTCTTCCCAACAGGAAGACTGAACGGGCCTGGGGTGGTGGTGTAGGTGGCAGGTGCAGTAAACTTGGGGAGATGCCCTCAGCCCTGGAAGGTGAAGCTCTGGTCCATGCTTCCTGATTCCCCTCAAGTTCAATGTTTTGGACAGACACAAGCCAATTAGCTGCTTGCTGCAGGCGTCTGGTTTGCTCAACGTGGTTTTGCCTTTTTGATTTGCAAACCTAATATTTTTCACGGATTTGAGCTGGTTCCCCTAGGGAGCTGAGATAAGCTGTTCAGTCTCATCTGCTGAGTCAGCTCTAATGGTCCTCGTCTGCTTCACATCCAGCATCAATTGAGTTCTCAGGCTTGGCCTCCAGCTTGGATGTGGGCAGAGGCCTCCTGCGCTGTGGGCACGCCTGCACGGGAGGCTGGGATAACCCTGCTTGGGGCCAAAAGACTCAGTCTCCCCCACTGATTGACTAGGGCGGTCCTGGGTGGTACCTGGGGTCTGGCAGCTCCTTCTGTGCGCTTCAGTTGTGGACTGGAGTGGGATCCCTATCCATCTGGCTTTTTGAGGAAAGGGAACTCTGTCCCATTCATGTTTGCATCCCTGCTGCGAGCTTATAACGATAATAACCATTTCTGACGATGTTTAAGCCTGTGTCCAGGGCTGGCGCACTGCTAAGTACCGTCAACATCCCTTATTGTACATAATCCCCGTAGCAGCCCTCTGAGCTTGATATGATTATTACCTCCATGTAATAGAAGGGGAAGCTTGAGTTGTAAAAGATTAAGGAATTTATCAACACCAACGTTCCCTTCTAGCAAGAGACCAGGCTGGGTTTGAACTCAAGTTGGCCTGATACCCCATCCCCTGCCCCCGACACTGCATCTGGGGAGTGTTCCCTGAGGTGTGGGTGAAGAAGGCATGAATGCAGGCTTTTCCCCCCACCCAAGGCCCTACTGGCTGCTGGATGGGGGCAACTGTGGACCAGCTGACCTCCCAGAGGTCACAGCTGCCTTCACCCCAGCCCTCCTAAAGATCCTGTGCACGGGATTGGGTCCCATGTTGCCCACATCTCTCTGAACTGCACTTGTGTCTGCTAATCCAGATAGGCCCAGTACTTGGCCCTCCTTGCCCACCTGGCTCCCATCCCAGACACCAGCTTCTGCAGCCAGAGAGTGATCCCCAGCCCTGCGTCCTGGCTTTCTCCCTGCTCTCTGCCAGCTTTGCTTTTCTTCCACTTTTTAGTTTGGTTAAGATCTGGAGTCTCCCCGGATCCACTATTAGAGAAGAATGATTCAGTACTCAGGAATTTCTGAAGGGGAGACATTTTACTCCAATGGGGAGTTTCTAATCAATTCCCAGATTAATGTAAAGCCCTCTTAATTGAAGGAATCTGATGGAAGTTAGAAGGCTGCTCTGTTTCTATAAAACATCTGGAAAAATTCGATACGGCAGGAAGCGGATGCTGACCAAGTGACACGTTTAGGGTTGTGTTAATACAAGAATTGTCTTGTGTTAGGGAATGAGGAAGGCAATTGGCCCTGGGCTTAGTGACTCCCTTGGTTACCTGCGGAAAATAGATAACATTTCCCTCGGAAGAGAAAGAAAGGTGAAGGATGCCAGAGAGAAGGTACCATGGCCAGGACCCTCTAGCGCTACCTTCTTAATGAGCTGGCATTAGTCTAGCACCTGAAAAGCAATGGATGTGCCACTCGGTGGCCCCTGGCTACCCTCTGCCAGGGTAGCAGAGCAGAGCCAGTCCCACCAGCAAGCCCTGGCTTTTGGTAGTGACCCAGGGGGAGGAGCCATGACCCCACAGCCAGGCTGGAGAGCTCGTGATGATCCCTCTGCTGAGAATCCCTAAAGAGACTTCGTGTGTCTGAACTGTAGGATCAAGGGACCTAGCAAAATGAGGAAGGGACTTGTCCAAGATTTGGGGGCCCCTCCTAACATTTATTCATTGAAACTCAAACTCAGGCTAGATGTGGTTAGGGTGTAGATGCTCCATGTAGCCTTTTATGGGACCAGCTCTCCCTAGGTCCACCAGCTCCAACCATCCTCACCCCCTCTACACGTCACACAGGTGCCCGAGGGATCTTCCTACCATTTGCATCTTCCTACCATTTCCCCTCTGCTCTCAGGGGGTCCCCATGATCTGTGGGACCTTTGGGATCTCATTCCTGACAAATCTCCAGCCTCCTTCCTCATCGACGCCTCCCTTGCCCACCCCACTGAAGTCAGCCACCTGGTGACAGTTTCCGGAAAAGTCAGATTGTGTTACCCACCCCTCTGGGTCCTTGCTCATACTACCTGCTGCGCATGGAGCGCCCCTCTGCTCCTGTCTACGCAGTGACCCCCATTCAGCTTTCAGTAACCAGCCTACGTGTATCTGACTCCATGAAGCTTTTCCTGACCCTTTCCCTGCCCTCCCAGGAGAAAGGCCCCCAGTTGTACACACCCCACGGAGATGTCTGACCTGCACCCATTAGCACACTGTTGTCTCCTTCAGAACCATGCCACTTGTGCAGATCCATGATGTGCAGAGTGGTCCAAGGACTTGGGCTCAGGGGGTCCAAGGGCTTGGGCCTGGGGCCCAAGTCATAGCTCTGACATTCTCCGCCGTATCACCTCAGCAACTAACTTAAACTTCTGGGCCTGTTTCCTCATGTGTAAAAAGGTAATGATACTAGCACCTCCCTCACTGGGTTATTGAAAGAATCAAATGTGAAAATTTAAGCAAAGTGTTTCGCTACACTGCCTGGCCCATGATGGACAGACACCCAGTAAACATTAGTCGTCGCTAATTTTTAATTGTTATCATCATTATCGTAACTTGCATCATCACCTCTTGGGCTCAAAACTGGTCTGGCGGGCTTCCCTGGTGGCGCAGTGGTTGCGAGTCCGCCTGCCGATGCAGGGGACGCGGGTTCGTGCCCCGGTCCGGGAAGATCCCACATGCCGCGGAGCGGCTGGGCCCGTGAGCCATGGCCGCTGAGCCTGCGCGTCCGGAGCCTGTGCTCCGCAACGGGAGAGGCCGCAACAGTGAGAGGCCCGCGTACCGCAAAAAAAAAAAAAACAACTGGTCTGGCACCTAGTAGGTGCTATGGTTAATAAATATAAAAACAAGGGCAGAGATGGAGGATTCAATTTCACTGAAAGGGTGAGACCATTCATTAAAGTCTTATCTTCTAATAAATATTTGTTGAACGAATGAGCGAACAAGAGTGGGTGAAGTGTGACTTTCAGACTGGAATGAAGTTGGAGAGTGAGCCCAGGGAGGGTAGAGAGCAGATGGGAAGTTGCCCCGTTTCTGTGGATAGGACCGAAGACGGCACTGCCACCTGGTGGCAGGAGGGAGGGCGCCAGGAGGCCCTGAAGCCGGACAGCACGCAGGTGAAATGGTGGCAGCCCCTTGGGTCGAGAAAGTTATTACTGGAGGATCAGAAATCTGTTCTTTGAAAAGCTGATTAACTTTTGCGGCTGGCGTTTTCTACAATCATTTCCTTTGTGCTGTCTTTTGGTCTTCAGCACGGTGTGCTGGTTTTAGGGTTCTGGTGGGGTAGGGAGGGGTTGTTGTTGATGCAGCCTGTCTCAGCTGTTATAAGGAGAAACAGAGAAGGCGACTGAACTGGAACGTAAATAGAGAGAGTGCAGTAGAGTGATGGCAGCATGGGCTTTGGAGCGAGACCCACCCAGGTTTGATGCCAGCTGGTTCTGTGACTTCTGCATCTTGGTTTCCTTATCAGTAAAATGGGGATAGGAATAGTACCCACTGCGAAGGGCGGCTGGGAAGGCCAAGTGAGGTCATGCCCGTGGGGTGCTGAGCGCCATGCCTGGCACACGGACGGAGAGGATAAGGAGACGTTAAAGGCATTGTGGGTGATGTAGCATCCACGGGGGTGGGCATGAAAGAAGCAGACGGGGACAGGGTGTGAAGACCCCAAGAAGCAAGTCAACTCTGGAGAGCTGAGGATCTGGGGCACATGAGGGTCTCCCTCCAAGGTGTAATCTGTTCACTTGGAGGGCTCTTCATTCTATTCAAATAAGAAAGGCTATTGTCTTGTGGGGACTTGAGCACGATTTTCAAATATTTGAGAATGAGTGGGATGAGGGGCAATGGTGTAGGACCAGTTGATCTGGATTCCTTTCCAAGTCTAAGTTTCTCTGATTCAAGAATGGGGAAAAACCTGGGAAGGGATTATATTATTGGTTCCAAGCAGGGCTGACCACGCAGGTCTCAGAGAAGAGGAAGCAGCAAGACAGCGGTTACGAGTGTGAACTTGGGAGACAGAACTGGATTCAGCTCCTGGCTTTGCTACTTGGTAGCGGTGCGACCTTTGGAAAACTACTTAACTTCTCCGAGTCTCAATTTTCTCATCTTAAAGGTGGTAATAATACCCTAGGGGGATTTTCTGAGGATTAAATAATAAAGGACAGAAAGTCTCCTATTCTAGAGACCAGTCAGAAGGATCTTGTGCCAGCAGCCCCATTCCAACCCTTGAACCTCATGAGCCCTGAGAACTTGGAAGCTGCTTTCCCTGGTGAACGGGGTAGAGTGTTGGCCCACCCTTTGAAACACCACCTGCCCCCTTTTCTGATTCCCCTCTTTGGCCTCATCTCTGACCTCACAGCAGCAACAAGAACCCAGATGATAATAATAACGCCCGCTATTTATTTTGAATTTGCTTTCCCTCACCGGCCACATGGTGTGGTGTGTTCTCCACACGTCATCTCACTGAATCTTCACGAAAACTTGTTAAAGGGTCCCTGCTTTACAGATGGAGCTCTGGGAGGTCAAGTAACTTGAGGAAGGCCATTGGGAATGAGCAGGTGGGCTAATATTCAAGCCTCGTTAAGGGAGACTCGGGGGCCCTTTCTCTTATAGTAAGTGTAAGAGAACCTGAGTGACAAGCATCATCGCTGCTCCGCGTTGCTTCTCCAGATGGGCACCAGCCGAGGGCTCCCCCACTGGGAACATCAGGCTGAGTGAAGGCACCGAGGTTTTGTCTTGATGGTGCATCTCTTCTCCAAGGACTGGCCAGGGTGAAGTCTGGGGGCGTCACCCGAGAGAGCATTACCCCTTTCCTCACTGCGGTGCATGGAGCCCGTGAAACTCCAGGCTTGCTGTGGTTCCCTTGGCCACTGTGAGGGCATTTCCCCAGGATCAGAGAAGGCTCTTGTGTGAGCAGTTCCCCACCTGCTTCTCTAGGCAGCCCTGACACTTGGACACAGCATGAGGGCGGCCCAGGAGCGGATGCCAGGCCGTGGAAAGGCCGGGGGCAGTGAGGAAGAACTGGTTAGGAAATAAAGAGCACATCATCTCCCTCCTTTCAAACAAACTCTGGGTCACAGACAGCTCATTTCTTTTGGGTAGAAGGGCTGCTGGGATTGGCTTCATCAAAGCCTCTCTATCTGTGTTTTCACGCCTTGGCTTTATGGTACACCCTACCCGCCCCCCCACCCCCGGCCCACCCCACGTCTGCCAATTTGTAAGCCTGGCAAGACCAGTAGGAAGCAGGGTATGCACAGGGATTGTGTCCTAGGGCCACAGCCAGATTTCACCTTCTGTAGAAACCTTACCACCTCCACCATTTACCAGCTTTTCAACCAGTCCTGGTCTAGAGCAGAAGAGGGTTGGAAGTGGTTCCATCTTATTCTCAGGGTCTGACACTGAGGATCACTAACTTAGTCACTTGGTCACTCATCTAGTGACCCTGGGATCCTGCCTCCTTCACGACTCCCAAGTCCACCTTCTATGAGGGGCATTTCCTGCCTTCGTCCTGTGCCTTTTACTCTGTGTCTCGGGATCCTGCGTTACCCCCAGCCTTCTGGGCTCCTGCCAGATGTGCACCAGATTTGGAGGGACCACAGCTGATACTCCTGGACCCTTGCAACATGCCCACAAGAGTCTGACTTCCCGCCCACTTAGATCTCAGAACAGAGCCTGCCCCTGGGTTTCCCATTGCTGGGCCCCACATGCCCGTCACGAGCTCTGGTTAATTGAAGGGACTGCCCACAGGCCAACAGTTTTCTGGGACTGTCTCCTATTGTCCTTCCTCTTGACTTCAGGGTAATTGGTTCTGTCTGCTAGATCGACCCTTCCTCTTTGGGTCTGACGACTTCCTGATCTCATCCCCTCCTGGCCCGCCCTGTCCAGTGGCAATGAACATGGCCATATCGGGCCCTATCCCAATGCTTACCAGAACCTTCAGCTGAGTTATTTGTAATAATGGCATTTTAAATAATCATCACCTATTCATTCAAAACGCTTCTACTACATTCCTGCAACATGTCAGCCTAGGACGCTTGATGCTGGATCTTCACAGAGAGGAAAGTTTTGATCATCCCTGTGCTACTGGAGCTTTGGTTCGGTGGAGAAAGGAAGCAGTCGATAAACTGGCAAACAAGGAATCGAGAGGTACACTTTGGCAAATCATGATTATCTTGGACAGAGAATTATGGGGAATTTCACACCTTCCAAATCACATATTTCTGCAACATTAGAAGTTTTACAGGCATTCAGCAAGCAGTGAAAAAACGCAAATATTATAAACAAACAAAAGAATATTTGTCATCCAAGTCTAGGACTCCATCTCCAAGTCCTTGTTTCTAAATCAATCAACTGAGTATACGGTGATGCCATTTATGGAGATGTGGAAGATTATGGTGGAGTTTGGTTGAACCATATACATTTGCTGTATTTATAGGGCAGTAATGATAACAACAATGTAACTAAGATTTAGTAAGCAATTGCTACATCTCTGACACTCTGCTAACTGCTTTAAATACATTGCTTCATTGAACACTCCAGGCATTATTATCTTCATTTCCAGAAACTGCAGGTTAGGTTAGAGCAAGTCACTTGACCACTACCTCCCAGCTGGGAGGCAGAGGATCTGGGTCTCTAACCAGGTCATTCTGCTCTCAGGCTGGTAAGTCTACTTCCCTAAGAATAACCCTCTGCATTAGCGGGTGTTAGCACATCAGAGCAGCTCTAGGGAAAATCAGAAGTAGGAAGCAACATTTAATCTTCTGCTCTGCAGGTAAATTGTTGGAGTATGTAATTTTAAACCCCTATGGAGAAGCTGAGAATCCTTAAGAAAGACAGTTTAATAAACAGAGAGACGTGGAAGCAGATGAATTTATTTTTAGCACCTAAAAATAAAGAAGGCATTAGAGGCAGAGAACAAGAAATTACTCTGCATATTAAAGGGGGAGAGCTAAGAACAGAGAATAGGGGACCTGGAAGTTCGTGGTTGTCCATCCCTCACTTTCTGGCAGGTCCCTGTCAGGACAGAGCCTCTTCTCCATGATCTCACTGATAGAATCACACAGGGGCACCCACAGGGATGCTCACTGCAACCACAAACTTAGGAAAACGCAATAATGTCCTTCATGGAGAGGCTGGATGAACAACAGATCGTAACCCACCCACACAAAGGAATAGTGTAGGGCTATTTCAATGACCATTTGAATTGACATGGAGGATGTCCACGAAATGTTATTTAGAGAAAGCAAGTTGCTTTCTCTAATACAAAATGGTATTATTTTGTTCTTATGAAAAGTAATAATGTTTTATATATATATGTGCAAAAGTATGCAGATATATTATATATATGCATATTAATATATATCCAAAATGCTAGTCTGTACAAAGAAAACATGTGGAGGGGAAGACATCAAAATGCTAACAGGAGCATGGGAGACTTTCATGTTTTAAGTTGTGCATTCCTGAAATGCTATAATGTTTATAAGGATTCATTGATTTGAAAAAGAAATGATCATTAATAAGAAACAGAGGGCTTCCCTGGTGGCGCAGTGGTTGGGAGTCCGCCTGCCGATGCAGGGGACACGGGTTCATGCCCCGGTCCAGGAAGATCCCACATGCCGCGGAGTGGCTGGGCCCGTGAGCCATGGCCACTGGGCCTGCGCGTCCGGAGCCTGTGCTCCACAATGGGAGAGGCCACAACAGTGAGAGACCCGCGTACTGCAAAAAAAAACAAAAACAAAAAAAGAATACGAAACAGAATAACTCACAGACATAGAGAACAGACTGTGGTTGCCAGGGGGTGGGGGGAGTGAGGGGGGGATGGACTGGGAGTTGGGGGTTAGCAGATGCAAACTATTATTTACAGAATGGATACAAAACAAGGCCCTACTGTAGAGCACAGGGAACTATACTCAATATCCTGTAATAAACCATAATGCAAAAGAAGTTTTTAAAAAAAGAAACAGAACGACTTCTGCTTCCTCTGGCTCCCCCTAATCCCCCCCCCCCGACCAGCACAGGAACCTTGGGGAGAAGAGGGCTGCCTCTAGTCTTTCTCATTACCCTACCATGTGTCAGGCCATCTGGCCCCAAACCTCAGTGTTAGGACATCTCCTGTCCTACAAAGCTAATAGGACACACCCTGGCTGGTACTGGAGCTAATGACAAGCTTAGGAAGACAAGCTTGGGAAGATGCCTGCCCCTCCTTTTTCCATCTCCATACGGCTGCCCTGATTTCTTTCCCAGGACCCAGGTTTGCAGGAAAACATGTCTCTGGGCTGCTTTCTGCACCTGAGAAGACCTTAACGGAAGCTTTCGCACTCACTCACTTTTCTCCCTTCTAGGGAACAAATAGGCCTGAGGGTCTGTTCCTAGATACACAATCACACACACGGCGCACAGACACACACACGGATACAGATGCACACATGCACATACCGACGCACTAAGTGACCGAGACAAACAACCTACAACTGCTCAAACACCATGCTCACACAGCTACAGACACAAGGCAATGACACACAGGCACATGCATGCACACACGTACATACACACTGCACACCCGTCTAATTCTCTCCAGTTTTGAAAGAGAGAAAAGAGACAGGCCCTCCGGCAGGCTGACCACAGACCCTTCTGAACATGCAAGGCAGCTTTCCCTCCTCCTCTCCTGTTCTGCTGTTGTCCCCACCCAAGCTCTTTTTGGAAGCTCCCCTTTTTTCCTAGCACTAGGGGCTAACTGATGCCCAGACAGAAGCACGAGCTGGACCACCAATTAAAATCTGCCTGGGTTTTTTTTTTTTTTTTTGATTAACATGTATACACTGCTATATTTAAAACAGATAACCATAACCAACAAGGACCTAGTGTATAGCATGGGGAACTCTGCTCAATGTCTTGTAATAACCGAAATGGGAAAAGAATTTGGAAAAGAATAGATCATGTGTATGTATAACTGAATCACTTTGCCGTACACCGGAAACGAACACAACATCTTTAATCGACTATACTCCAATATCAAATAAAAGTTTAAAAACAAAAGAAGCTGCCTGGGGCGGCAAGAGCAGGTTTTTCCTTGGTTGTTTCAACCCTCAGTCTGTCTGTCTGTCTGTTCCCCACTGTCCCTCCAGAGCAACAAAAGTGCCCTTTCTCAGCAAGCAGGTCAGCCCCAAGGTCTCTATCTCCCAGTTCCTTCTTCTTTCATGCAGCTGGTCCCCTCTAGCTGCTGTGGCCACCTCCGTGGCTCCCCACCACCGACCTCCCTTCTGCATACAAAAGATGAGCTCAGATAGAGGAGGAGAGGGGCTGGGGAGGAGATCGTCACATCAGGAAGGGACTCATACCAAAGACATGTATTTTTGCCAGGGTAGGTGGGAAGATCTTTTTTTTCCACATTTTTGTTCACAAGTTCTAATGAAGGGTGTTTGGGCTGACAAGGGATCTTTTCACTTCCCACACTAGTGGCTATTAAGAGCCATGCCTTTGTCAGCATCACTAAGAGAATGATGAGTGTTATCTGTCAAGGAGCTTAGTTCTCAGGCACACACCCACATTTACTGACACTGCTGGACAAAGTATTGGGAGCCGGGAACCTGGGCTCTAAGAGTCAGACTAGAATAGGGCGATGGGTGTAACAGACCCTGCCAGTGCCCCACCCCCAGAAGACTGCTTACTGAGAACCACTGCCTGAGGTCCGATCACCCCTTCCCCACCACCTGTGAAGCACACTGCATCCCTGCAGAGAACAAGCCAAAAGTTCCCAAGGTTTAGTAGCCTTGGAACTGCCCTCAGCCAAGGATGGATGGGCAGTTGGTGGGTATTTCCCAGCTTCCCTGTCCTTCAGCTGCAAAAACTCCAAGGCATGTTTTGAAGAGTCCCCCCCAGGGGGACTGAGCTCCCATTGTCCCAGTAGTAACAGGCTTGATAATGTGCCAATTACTGTTTTTTCCCTTCTCTGCCTCCTCTCCCCAAGCAAGAGAATGAAAAGAAGCCTTTCCCAGAGTCTAATGAGTGATATGAAGGTGAAGAGAAGATGCCCTGGGAAGCGAGGAGATGCAACCCAGACTGTGAGGTGTTGAGGAAGACTGTTTGGAGGAAAGGATGCAGGACTGAGTGGTGACAGGCAGGGGTAAGGATGCTGGACATGAACTTGGACTCACTCCTCACATGGGCTACCTCCAGAGGGGTCAGTCTGCTTAAGAGACACAAAATGAGGTAATGCATGTGGAAGCATGTGGTAAACTGGCAAGCCTTGTATCATGTGAAACATCATTATGAAGAAACGTGAGCAGGCAAGGCTCTGACTTCACCCCTTCTCCAGGGTCTGCGCTCAGTAAAACTGCAAAATCAGGCAGCTTATCCTGAAAGCCACAGCTTCTCCTTCTGGGCCCTTTTCCAGAATTCCATGGTCCCGTCACGTTATGAATCTTTTGCTTCTTACCTCCTTTTAAGTCTGCTCTTAAAAAGTCTCTGATGTTTATCCTATACTCACTGGGTTGATTTTAAGTCCAGAGGTTCTCTCTCTGGTATCCTGAGTCTCCTACTTATCACTGACCATCAAACTCCCAAAAAGGAACTGCCTAGAGCAGCTGCCTCCTAGGGAGGGGACAGGGGCTGGTTAAGGGTGCAACACAGGAAGTGCCGGGCCATCTGTGTTTCTTCCCAATGGAGACCCATTTTTCAGCTCAAATCCCAATCAGGAAGTGACTGTTCTCCCCAAAGGGGGCGGCAGAAAATCTTCCCGTTGCCCCACGCTGAGGATGGATAGAAAGCTCAGGTTTAGAGAAAAGCCACACAGAACAAAGCTCTCTCTTGTTTAATGAACAGAGCCAACAGCCAGCCTTTGGCACAGTACTGGAGGCAATAAAAGCCTCCGCAAAAAAGATCAATGGATAGGGCTTCCCTGGTGGCGCAGTGGTTGAGAGTCCGCCTGCCGATGCAGGAGACGCGGGTTCGTGCCCCGGTCCGGGAGGATCCCACGTGCCGCGGAGCGGCTGGGCACGTGAGCCATGGCCGCCGAGCCTGCGCGTCCGGAGCCTGTGCTCCTCAACGGGAGAGGCCGCCGCAGTGAGAGACCCGCGTACCGCAAAAAAAAAAATCAATGGATAATGATTATACTTACGGTGCCCTGTGAGCACCTGTATTAGCAGAGATGGAGAATAGTGTAAATAGTAACAAGGGCCCCATAGAAGGAAGTGAATGTAACAGGGATGAAGAATACCCACGTATGAGTTCTCCTGAATTTCCCCATCCCCACCAGGAGAATTCTGTTTGTTTGTTTGCTGGGTCAGATCTTGGCCTCTTTTTCTTGCTGCGATTTCAGGTAAGGGATGCAAGTGGAGAGAATGCTAAGGAAATCAGAGAGATTTCTGATCTACACAATAAAGGTGTAAGGAGGGGGGCAGCCTGCCACAAGGGGTAAGGATGGAGGGAGAGAGTTTGGAGGTGCATGAGATCTAGGAGGAGGTTATTCAGAAGAGCAACAAGGGTTGGAGAGATTTTTAAGAGATTTATTCCGAATTAAGGATGCACACTCGCCTTTTGCATTTCATCAAAAGACAAGTAAAGAATTGAAATGTGTTTAATTATTGTTTGGTTGCCACAGAAACCACAGAGCACCCCATGATCTACCTGGATTACACAACCCGTCCCACACAGAGGAGAGACTATAGGTGGCACATATGCAAAGATCAACAGAGCTCAGAAACGGAACTCAGACCAAGTTGGCACCAAGACTCTTTCACTTTTAAGAGGTTTTTACCAAGTTCTTGGTGAAGAGAAACTGCAAGGGTCTCTCAGGGCCCCGCTGAGGAATGCTGGGAGTTTACTGTATGTACACGCATCAATGTTAATTTCATAGGGAACTGCACGTGGTTCCCAGTTTGGAGCATGGAGTCAGTCACACTGCACAGATGCCCTGGTTACCTACAGAGCCCCTGTAGGTATTGCTGGATGAAGAGACAGATGCCTGTGAGAATCAGGTTTCAGCTGAGAGCCGGCAGCTCCGTGAAGGCCAACCCCTTACAGGATACACAGGTGTTCGGGAGGCTCATTTCACTCTGGGCTCACTTCACATTACACTGGCACTTGAATCTCTCCTTCAGAAAAATGAAAACGCCATCCCTGGCTAAAGGAAGGGCAGGCAACATGGATCCCTTGGGAGAGGAGGTTCTCTTCAGGCTCTGGAGTAACTCAGTTTGATGCTGAAATTATGCCTGATAGGTCTGGGCTGCCTATTTCCTGAAGAAATGGGGAAGAATGATCCTGTCCCCTTTCCGCTCTCCAAAAGAGTGATTTCGTAGATTCTGCACAGAATCTCCTTGCCTCTAGCCCTGTTTTCAGCCCAGCATGTAGAGATTTCTGTTCCTCTGCCCAACATCTGCCTATGGATGGGGCTCAGAGAGGAATTCTGAACAAATTGAAAAAGTGAAAAAAAGAAAGAAAAACAAAACCCTCTCTGCTGCTTTATAGAACATCAGCACGCAGCATGTACCATGCATACAATTCTCGGCATGTAATACAAGCTCTGCTCTTATTCCGTGCGCATGCACACACACACACACACATACACACACCCCTACCCGAACAATAATGCCTTCTGCCTTCATTGATCCCTGAATGTTGGTGCTGGAAGGGCCTTAGGCATTTGACAGATGAGGTAACTGAATCCAGGGAAATTCAAGGACTGGCTCAAGGCTACACAGCAGGCGACGGCTGATCCAGGACGTGAACTAGTATTTCAGCCTCTTTGTCCGCTGCTCAGATCATCTATATACACACTTAGTAGGGCAGCGGGTACCTCACTTTATCAGCCTGGAAGCTCTTCTGCTTTGCAGCTGAATGGAATCACTCTAGGATATAGGAAGACTGAGAGCTCCCCTTGAACTTGCTGAAACCTCGCCCTTTCTGTTTGGGCCCATGGGGCAGGGCAGTGAGGAATTCCTGGTGACAGGACAGTTGAAAAGCCAGGCGGGAATGCCATTAGCGCCTGTTAAGTAGTACATGCAAAAGGGACTGGCAAGAGATAGAATAAGCCTCAGTCTCTTCATTTGTAAGATAAGCGTATATAACACAAGCTATCACACAGGACTATGGAAAGGATTACAAGAGCTATAAGAAGATCATACATATCTTAGTACAGGGCCAATATATTTTTAGCTAGGCTCATTATTACAGGGCACTGAGACCTTAGGTAGGGCAACTGGATCGACTGTGATTGGGGCTCACAGCATGAGCTGAATTTACAGCTCATAATTCCAGCAGGAAGTAGGCAGTGCTGTAACTCAGGTTCCTGGGGCAACAGGAAGGACCCCAGCAGTGACAGCTGCCCAGCTGGTCTCCATGCAGTGAAACTTGGGACTTGATGCCGATCTCTACCAGGCAGGATCAACGAACACGTCGACACCCCCCAGCTTTAGTCAGGAGTGGCTTGGGAGCTAGCACTGGTCTGAGCTTGCAGCCGGGGCCCCTAAGGATGTTGTACAGCTCCGGAGAAGGAAGAAGTGGGGAAACAAAGTATGAAACCACAGACGGTGAGCCTGAAGTCAGTCCTGATCTGACATGCTATTTGTGATCTCCAGCAGCTTGGCACAATGCCTGACCTTCTTGGGTGCTCTGTAAGTATTGGTTGGTTGAATGAACTAATCAAGAATACAGACCAAGGTCAAGTTTGAACCCAAGGTTCTAAAGCCCTTCTCCCCTCACTTTCCATCCATCAAACTTCCTATCAGAAGTCAGAATCTCCCTTGCAATATCTTGGGCTGGCCTTTCAGTTATCTTCTACAGCGTCCAGCTCTGAGCCTCTGGAGTATTGCCTGGGAAATATCAATTTTCCTGTGATTTTCTCCCACACACCTCAATTAATTACCTGATGCTGTCTAGTCAGGACCTTCTCTCCATGTAATATAAACCTGAGGAAGGAACACCTCTGGGCCACTTTTTTGAAAGGCCAGGCACCTTCATTAATGTTTGGCCCCGGCACGAGGTGGGTCACCCCAAGCCTTGTTGGCGTGTGGCTGTCCAAGGGGCAAGTTGCAGGGCACCTTGCAGCTCAGATTGCCCGTGGCTGAGCACGCTCACTGGTTGGCCACACTGGGTACTCTTGGCGGCTCCAGCCGCTGTGTGGACTCCCCAGTCACCTCCCCCATCAAAAAGGATGAAGGTTTTCAAACTCTACTGGCCACGACCCACAGCAGGAAATAAATACACTTTACAGAGTGACGCAGTGAGTATACGCGTACACTGTACTCCATCATTCTGTGACACAGATATCTTTTCACATTTTAACCTCTTGGAAATTTGGATGAGTCATAAACTCTGACATCCTGCCATTAATTGGCAGCAATCTCTCTTTCTGAGTGGTCCATCAAATTTTGTGTCTTCCAACAGATTATGACTTTGATTCAGTGAAATATGGTATATGCATAACTGAGAAAATACTTCTCATCTTTACTACATGATGCCCTATGATACTTTCTATGTTCTTTTCTATTTCTTCTCATTTCCTTCTAATGCTGATCATTAGTCAGCTTCACCAGCCTCTAAACGGTCTCAATCTGCTGTTTTCAACACAGTGCCATAGAGACCGTTATGGGCTAAATGTTTGTGTCCCCCCCAAATTCGTATGTTGAAATCCTAACCCCCCAATGTGATGGTATTAGGAGATGGGGCCTTTGGGAGGTGATTAGGTCATGAGGGTGGGGTTCTCAGGATAGGATTAGTGCCTGTCTATAAGAGGCTCCAGAGAGCTCTCTTGCTCCTTTCACCATGTGAGGACACAGGAGAAAGATGACCACCTGTGAACCAGCAAGTGGACCCTCACCAGACACCGAATCTGCTGGTGCCTTGATCTTAGACTTCCCAGCTTCCAAAACTGGGAGAAATAAGTGTCTTTTGTTTAAGCCGCCCAGCCCTCAGCCTGGGCTGATGACGACAGAGACAGAGGAAGATGCTAGTGACCTCTGTGACTGCAGAGAGTTTTCATTAAAAGAGTGAACCTGAAATTTACAAGGATTGAGCTACTGGGCCAGGTGAAAAGGTCATGACTAGGAAAGTGGGGAAGAAAAATGACAAAGGACTCGGAATCAGTTAAAGCTGAGTTTCTATGCCAGCTCCCTTATTTACTAACTGTGAAAATGTGTATAAGTTATTTAAACTATTAGTGTCTCAGTTTTCTCAACTGTGAAGCACTGGTAAGAGCTCTTCTCACTCAGACGTGTAAACACAAGAAATAAAAGGGCTTCCCTGGTGGCGCAGTGGTTGAGAGTCCGCCTGCCGACGCAGGGAACACGGGTTCGTGCCCCGGTCCGGGAGGATCCCACATGCCGCGGAGCGGCTGGGCCCGTGAGCCATGGCCGCTGAGCCTGCGCGTCTGGAGCCTGAGCTCCGCAACGGGAGAGGCCACAACGGTGAGAGGCCCGCATCCGGTAGAAAAAAAAAAAAAGAAATAAAAAGTGCAGAGCTTTGACCCAGGGCCTGCATGTAGTAGGTGCTTAATAAATGGTGGCAATCAGGTCACTGGTAATGACGATGATAAGAATAATATAAAAGGAAGTAGCTCAATAAAGAGCAGCTGTTATTATTAAAAGCAGTAAAAAGAGTTGTACCCAGTGTGACAACAGCTGATGTAATGAACTTGATTATCAATGAAATTGTAACCTCTTTCATTCATTAAATCATATATGTCCTTGTCACTACAATTAAAATCCTGATTCTTATCTGATTCAATACTTGGTGAGCCTACTGAAGGCATCTATGTTAAGAGCCACATATGGGTCCCCACTGATGGGAGTGCCCTTGCTGGGGTTATCCTCTTGGGCAGATTCTCCAGTTCTTGGCTATAGCTCTCATACAGTATAAATGTCCTGGACTGTGGGCTCAGTCAAACCTTTCCAGCATGACCATGCTAACCATATATAAATATATATATTTTATTATTATTATTTTTTTTTTTTTTTGCGGTACGCGCGCCTCTCACTGCTGTGGCCTCTCCCGTTGCGGAGCACGGGCTCCGGACGCGCAGGATCAGCGGCCATGGCTCACGGGCCCAGCCGCTCCGCGGCACGTGGGATCTTCCCGGACCGGGGCACGAACCCGCGTCCCCTGCATCGGCAGGCGGACGCTCAACCACTGCGCCACCAGGGGAGCCCTAATCTTACGCTTTACGTGTCAACGTGTGCCTCCAATAAATTGCTTTGCTAGCTCACTGGGGACGCAATGTTCCCTGCGTCATGCTCTCCCTCACTGATGGCTACAGCCTGGTGGCCATTTGCGCCCGGTACTCACTTGCTCAGCTCTACAGGTGCGCTCCTTTTCATCTCCAATTGTTCTCTTTTATCAGGGGTCTCCTTCGGTCTTTGTCAGCCTGGATATTCATTTTGGGTTCATCGTCTATTTGATCTCCCTTCTGATGTTTTGTTAGCATTTCTTCTATCGTTTCTCAGGATTATTTCCCATGATTCAGCCTTTATACACTTCCTAGAACTTTTAAACCTCTGGATAACTGGATGAATTGCTCACAGAAGCATAACTTTTTTGATTACAGAAATTAATCCTTGGAAACGCATTCAGTTATCAGGAATACCTTAATGCACATACTAAGTTCAAAATAAGTGAGGTATGTTTAATATTACAGGCAGAAGAAACTCTAAGCTTCATTTCAAAACTATTAAGTAAATTCTCAGAGGTGCATGCAATTCTAATAAACAGATACTTTCTGTCACCTGTCATTGTCAATATTTGTAAATTAACAAGCAGGGTTTTATAGAGAATGCTGGGTGCTTGTGTGTTCATTGGGTTTAGTGACTATGTGAAGCATACCTGGACATTTTTAGCTAGATATGTAAGAAGGCAGGTAGGTAGATAGGTAGGAAGGAAGGTAGGAAGATAGGAAAGTAGGAAGGTAACTAGGTAGGAAGAAAGGTAGGTATGCATGTAAGTAAGGATGTAGGTAGGCAGGAAGCTAGGTATGTAAGAAGGTATGTATATAGATAAGGAGGAAGATAGAAAATTAGAACGGTAGGTAGGTTGAAAGACAGGTATATAAGTAGTTAAGAAAGTATGTAGGTAGGAAGGTAGAGAGACAGATACATAAAAAAATTCAAAGATTGATAAGGAAAATCACCATTATTATTATTTTGCTTTGGTTTTCAGAATTAGCTAGTTGAAATATTATCATAACCCACTGCACGGCTTACAGGTGGTTTCGTTTTCGAAGAGCATTGTTAAAGTAATCAAACACAGAGGCTGTGAGACGGAGGTGTCTCTGGCATCTTGGTAGCCTACGTAAGCAAACCAAAACCTAGCCAGAGTCAATGCGCTCAAATCTGAGAAAATGAAACTTAAGAACAACTAATCACACACAGCCACCTGGGCTTTCCCAAATAATGCAACCGCTTGAACTATAGCCCATCAAAGAATGTCCTTGCCTTGCTTTCTGTCTTCTCTATAAAAACCCCTCCCTGAGTTCCTGTCGGTAGACTGCTCCTGGCTGCTTTTGGTCTGGCACTGCCCCATTTGAATCAACATATGCTCAAATAGTCTCAGTTTACCTTTCCACAGCATTCGCGCTCATCTCCCAAGCACTCTGTAATAGAAGCAAAGCAAATATTCCCACCTGACAGAGGTGAAATGCAATCTTAGAGAGATGAAGTGATTGCACCTGCTGTAACACCACAAATAAATGGCAAATCTGGAACTCAACCCCAAGGTTCCTAAGTCAGTGCTCTGTCTACTGTACCAGGTGGGCAGGGATGACAAGAGGGGATGCTGGAAGTAGCCAAGGCAGTACTGCTCTCCCCATCCCTTCTGTGCAGGACAACTTCAGGTCCATCTAGGACACAGAACACTCTAGAAGGAGTCACATCCTTGGCCAAAGCCTCTTTGGCCATCTCAGAAAGCAACGTGAAGACAAAACAGCCCTAGATCACCGTTCGCTCAGTGGTCAGCCTCAGGCCTACGCAAGCTTCCGAAGCAGAAAATCTTATTTTCCAGTTTTCTGGACCAGCTCTCCTGGAGCCCTGAGCCCTTTCTTTCTTGTAAGTGGAAACCCTGGGCTGAGAACTGGAATGCCCTTATGCCAAGATAGGATCCTTACTCCTCACAGGTATCCGACAGCTGACATCTGAACTACATAGGCCAACTCCAGGGGTCCTACTTATGAGAATACAGTGGGTGCTGTGCCTCTGAGGCTGCAACGTGGGGGCCTGGCCAGACCTCTGCGGAATGGAGAACTCGCCATTTCTACGTGTAAGTGTGTTCTTGGTTCAATTACACAACTGTGGTCTGTGTCAACTACTCAACCTAGATGTGCACTTTTAGGGGAAGACATGTTTGAAGGAATTTCATCTTTACACACTGTGAAACTGTATTGTTGAAGTTCTTCTGAGAAACTATTCACAATATAAACTCATAAAAATAGAAATAAAGATTCCTCAACTTGATAAAGAGCGTATATTAAAAAATCTACATCCAACAAACGTATTGGTAAAAGACTGAATGCTTTCCCCCTAACATCTGGAACAAAGTAAGGATGTCCACTCTCACCACTCTTATTCAACATAGTGCTGTAAGTTGCCAGGGCTACAAGGCAAGGAAAAGAAACAAAAGGCATACAGATTAGGAAGGAAGAAATACAATTACCCCTATTTGCAAATGGCATGATTATTTACATATACAGTCCCAAGGAATCTGTAAAAAACCTCCTAGAAAAAATAAGCGAGTTTAGCAATGTTGCAGGATACAAGATCAATATACAAAAATCAATTGTATTTTTATATACTAGCAATAAATCCATGGACACTGAAATTAAACATAAAGTACATTTACAATTGCTCAAAAATGAAATATTGCATTCAAAATATATATAGGACTTGTATGTTAAAAACTACATGTGCTAAAGAAAGAAATCAAAGAAGTTCTAAATAAATGCAGAGACACAGCATGTTCATGGGTTGGAAGATTATATATATATACACACACACACATCAGTTCTGCCCAAACTGACATACAAGTTTAATGCAATTCCTATCAAAATTACAAGATGTTTTTTGAAGGTATAGATAAGATTATCCTAAAATGCATATGGAAAGGCAAAGGGACACTTGAAAAGAAGAATAAAGTTGCAGGGATCAGTCCACTCGATTTCAAGACATTATATAGCAACATTAATTAAGACTGTGGTATTGGTGGAAGGATAGACACATAAATCAATGGAACTGAACAAAAAACCAAGGAATAGACCCACACAAATGTGCCCAATGGATTTTTGACAAAGTTGCAGAAGCAGTTCAATGGAGTAAAGACAGAATTTTCAACAAATGGTGTTGGAGGGAGTGGATACCCATAGGCAAAAAGATGAATCTGAACCTAAACCTCACAACTTATATAAAAATGAACTCAAACAGATCACAGACTTAGATATAAAAGGTAAAACTGTACAACTTTTAGGAAAAAACAGGAGAAATACTTTACGATTCAGGACTAGGCAAAGAATTCTTAGCCTTGACACTAAAAGCATGATCCACAGAAAGAAAAATTCACAAACTGGACTTGATCAAAATTAAAAGCTTTTGCTCTTTGAAAGACTGTTAAGAGATTGAAAATACAAGCTACAGAGTGGGAGGAAATATTTTCAAATTACATATTGGACAAAGGGCTAGCATTTGGAATACCTAAAGAACTCTCAAACTCATTAGTAGAAAATAATTCAATTCAAAAATGGACAAGAGACATAAAGAGACATTTCACTGAAGAAGATGTTCAGATTGCAATAAGCACGTGAAAAGATGTTTAACATCATTAGCTATTAGGAAAACACAAATTAAAACCACAGCGAGTTATCACTATATACCTATCAGAATGCATAAAAAAAAAGAAGTGAGAACATCAAATGCTGGTGAGGATGAGAGAAACTGAATCACTCATACTTGCTGGTGGGGATGTAAAATGGTGTAGCCATGCTGGAAAGTTAGCAGTTTCTTAAAAAACTAATCATGCAACTACCATATGACCCAGAAATTGTACTCCTGGGCATTTATCCCAGAGAAATGAAGACTTATATCGACACACAAACCTGTACACAGATGTTTAAAGCAGCTTTATTCATAACAGCAAAAACTGGAAGCAACTCATATATCCTTGAATGAACAAATAAACTGTGGACCTTCCATGTCATGGAGTACTACTTGGCAATAAAAAGAACAAAGTATTAATACACAAACAACCTGGATGAATTGTCAGAGAATTACGCTAAGTGAAAAAAAAATCCCAAAAGATTACATGCTGTTTGATTCCATTCATATAACGTTCTTAAAATAACAAAGTTCCAGAAATGGAGAAAAGATGAGTGATTTCCAAGGGTTTAGTGGGGGTTGAGGGCTGAAGGGAAGTGGGTGTGGCTGTAAAAGGGCAACAGGAGGGAATCCTTGTGGGGATGTAAATGTTCTGCATTTTGACTGTATCCGCATCAACATCCTAGTTGTGAAATTAGACTACAGTTGTGTTAAGATGCTACCATTGGGTAAAATAGGGTAAAGGGTACACAGGGGTTTTCTGTGTTATTTCTTACAGCTGCATGTGAATCTAAAAGTATCTTGAAATAAAAAGTTAAATTTAAAAAGTCAAGGGGAATGAAAACTATAGATATGATAAAATTTCACAGAACACACACACAAACGTGAGTACACGCAAAACTGGTGAGATCTGCATAAAGCCTATAATATAGTTAACTGTATTGGTCTGGTTACCATAGGAAACAAATTGATGTTTACTAAAGGGAAAAGAGGTGGGGAGGGATAAATTAGGAGTTAAGAGATGAACAGGTACATACTGCTATATATAAAATAAATAAACAACAAGGACCTACTATATAGCACAGGGGACCATATTCCATATCTTGTAATAACCTATAATGGAAAAAAATCTGAAAAAGGATACACATATGTATAACTGAACACTTTTGCTATACACCTGAAACTAATGCAACATTGTAAATCAACTATACTTCAATTAAAAAAAAATTAAAAGAAAAAATGTATCGGTCTAGTTAAATGCAATCGTGCCAATGTCAACTTCCCGGTTTTGATAATATACTATGTTATGTAAAATGCTGGGGGAATCTGAATGAGTAATAGGTATGTAGTTCCTCTCTATTAAATTTGCAACTTCTTGTGAGTTTATAATTATTTCAAAGTTTAAAAAATTAAGTACTAGGACAAAAAAAGATACATTTTAAAAATAAGTACTGAGAGCAAAATAAAATTCCAATCCTTGCAGTTCTGTTAGAACTGTTACCACTTTTGGGGATGTGAGTCCATAAGCAGTCTTGCCAGTGGTGTGAATTGCAAAGTCAACCAATCAGGACTCAGCAAGGGGGAACTGAAATGACGCTTCCTCTCTGCAGCCTCAGAGGGCTTATGCCACTCATCTCAGATCACACGTCAGGAGAGCTAGGCTTTGCATCTGCCTCCTCTGGAGCCTATGCTCACTCTTCTAGACCATATGGCAAGGTTGAGTAAGGCAGACCCCTGTCCCCAAGGATCCCCCAGTCTCTAGTGAGAGTGGGAGGGGAAACAAGACACACGGCCTAGTTGTAGCCATGTCCCCTCGTGGACCAGTTAACTAGTTGCAGATAAGTTCCCTCATACCAATCAGACGTCAAAGAAATGAAAAGGATGTGACAAAGGATACTGAAGTGGAGAACACAGTCTCCTCACTCTTAAATGAACTGCTCTGGGAAGGTCTGTGCTCTGAAGGCTGACACATCATCTGGGTGTGGTGTGGCAGGCATCCCAGAAGTGTGTGTGTGTGTGTGTGTGTGTGTGTGTGTGTGTGTGTGTGTGTG
>NW_021703786.1:56505432-56553525 GCF_005190385.1 Monodon monoceros
GTGTGTGTGTGTGTGTGTGTGTGTGTGTGTGTGTGTGTGTGTGTGTGTGTGTGTGTGTAGGGGAGTGCTGCTGTAACAGAAGGGGCTCATTTGCTTGCCCATCTGGGAAATGGGGAGTCTGCCAGACTTAACTCTTTCCTTAGGTCCTAATAGGCTCCCAGAAATCATTGGAAAATAAGATATCAGGGCTGCTATTTTGGTTCTGGAAAAAAAGGAAATAGGATCAGGACTCAGAGATGTGCGGTGGAACAGGGGTTGCTCCCAGTCTTTCCATAACCGCCCCAGGTGGGCAGGAGCCTAATCCAAGACAGGAGAGACTCGGGTGCTGGTTTCTGCCTGGGGACTCTGGCTGAATGACAGCAGGACACTTGAATGTCCTCTGACCCACCTCAGACTCAGGAGGCGTTGACAAGAGCCCTCTTGTGTGGAGCAGTAGTGATGTGCCAGACGTTTCTAAGCAGTGCATGTGCCTGATCTTGTGTAATCCTTATAACAACCCTATGTGATAGGTCCTATCACTACCTCTGATTTACAGATGAGGAAACTGAGGCACAGTGTCTGGCCTAAAGTCACACATTCACGATGGAGCTGAGATTGGAACGTGCAGCTCCAGATCTCATGCTTTCAACCACGATGTTAGAGTCCCTCTTTCTGTGATTTTCCTTCCTCCTGACACATCCTGAGAAAAGCCAAGGCCAGTCACCCCCCAAGCCCATTGCTGGTGTGACACTGATGGGAGGAGAACCTTCTCCCCATCTCAGGGCCGCTGCCACGTGGGCAGTGAGAGGGACACAAATTCATGCTGTACGCCTGTGTGCGTCTGCTTCACAAATTCTCCAGTGTATGTCTACCGCAGTGCCAGAGACTGATTGGAAAGGCTGGTCTTGACCACCAGAGCCCTGAAGGACCAACAGCTAGAAAGCTGGGATACACCTGGCAGGCTCAGCCCATTAAAGCTGAAAGAGGACAGAGGTTGGAATCAAGAGATTAGGAGTCAAATTCCAGTTCTGCCACTTCCCGGCAATGTGACCTTGTCAGGCTTTCGCCCTCTTTGTGTCTCAATGGTATCTTCTGCAAAAGAGAACGCTCTCTCTGTCTGCCCCTTAAGGGTGCTGTGAAGACGGCACAACAGACAACACAAGGCCTGGATCTTAAGCTTTATTCAAATGAGGGAATCACTGTTGCTACTCCCGTGCGTAGAGGAAGCCGGAGGTTCAGATGGTGAGGAGGGTTGGCTGGCCTTCCACCCCGCTCTGCCATCGTCAGCAAAGGGGCTGCTTTCACGTCTCTCTCCTCCAACCAGTGAGGCTTCCCTAACTACGGCATTCGAAGTAGCATCACCCCACCCTGCATGTCACCTCATCACCCTTCTTCCCATCATAGCACTTCCCATCATTCGACTTAATGGGTTTTCTGAGATGGTTACATAAAATAATGTATAATCCACCTAAAAACATGAGGAGTTCAGCCCAGGTTATTTCCTGGGGTAGAGGGAACACTTCCTCCACATAATTATAAAAATGCTCAGCTGGTGCCGTCTTCCGGAAAGAGTATTTTGACCCCAGCTTCACAGGACAGAAGCTGGGTCAATTACACCTTAGTTGCCTGGCTCCAAGCCTGCCAACGGTCTCCCTATCTCAAGTAGTTGGAATTGCTCTTTTATTCGCTTCTAGAATTCAAGTTGCCCAGAAGTTTAAAGAGCCCATGGACTGCTTTGGCCACCTTCCCAGTCTTTTAATTAGGAGTGATATGCCTAATTTCAGAACATGTGGTGTAGAAGACAAAACATGGAATCTGGAACTGTCCAGAACTGAGGTTGGGACTCACCTCTACCACCTACTATCTGTAAACGCTGTTACTATTAACAAAGGAAATAACTACAGATTGCGGAGCTCCTGATACACACAGGCATTGCACGGGACAATCTGTGTACACAATTTTGTTGTTCCTCAAAAGAATGCAGAAAGACAAATAGTAAGAGACTTTTTGCAAATAAGGATATTGAATTAGGTTAGACAGTGAAAGATCTGGAATTGGATCTCAGGTCCACCCAACTCCATAGATGTTGTTCAGTCTACTCTATTCTAGCAGATTTTTTTGAGCCTCATTTTTTACATCTACAAAATGGACCTGTTCATATCTGTCTGATAGAATTATGATGAGAATGGGATAAGGCACCGCATGGAAAAGACAGGGTACTTAGTAGGGGCTTGATCCATGCGGCCTCTTTCCCTTCCCCACATGTCTAAAGGCTCATCAGAACACGAGAGAGCTCGCTAGGGCTTCCGGTTGAGGACACAGAGGTCTAGAGGTGATGAAGAATTTACACAAGCAGAAGGGAAACCCAAATTTGTTTTCTCTCCAATCAGCCATTTCTCCCCTAAGCACATCTGGCAAAAGGAAAGGCCAGGAAGCCTTTGCAGCTCTGTCCTTGGGTTCCGGCTCTAAGGCTTAACCAATAATCTGCTCCTGACCTGGAAGAAATAAAATTGCAAGGACTGACGCGCTCTCCCCCTCCACAGCGATCACCAGGACGCAGCAGTGTGATATCGGAACTGGGGAAAACATTTAAAGAAGCCATAGTTTACAATGTCTTCGCAGGTACTCTCAGCTGGCCGTGGTCTGGGGTCCAAAGCTTTCAGACCAAAGCTGCTCCCAATTTAACTGAAGGTAAGTCCACACCAAATAAAGCAGCCTTAAGAAAAAAGAGGAAAAGTAAAACACACCACTGAAAGATCTTTAAGATGCTAAGCGATCCAGAGGATGAGTTTTTCTTGGTCAAAAAGAAGACCTCCCTTGGGCTTCCCTGGTGGCGCAGTGGTTGAGAGTCCGCCTGCCGATGCAGGGGACGCGGGTTCGTGCACCCGGTCCGGGAAGATCCCACGTGCCGCGGAGCGGCTGGGCCCGTGAGCCATGGCCGCTGAGCCTGCGCGTCCGGAGCCTGTGCTCCACAATGGGAGAGGCCACAGCAGTGAGAGGCCCGCATACCGCAAAAAAAAAAAAAAGAAGACCTCCCAAATATTGGAAAAGGAGCCTTGGGAGTTATCTTGCCTGGGGAGGCAGTTTCTAGCCCTTTCGAATAGTTTTCTAGTTCCATATTGATTTCACCTCCAGGGCAATGTTAACCAAAGAACCAGATAGACCTGGCACCTAGGGAAAAGCCTGTCCGCTGCAGAACCTCAACTGGCCCTACCTGTAAAACTGGAATAATTCTGTCTGTCGTAGAGCGTTACTATGAGAGTTAGGTGTATATAAAGCACTTGGCCTGGCATATGGTCATTGCCTTCTCGTTCCCCTCCAATTTTGCCTCCAGTTTCCCAATTCCTAATGGCAGAAATCCATGAAGTCTGTCTGGATTACTGCTATGATTCAGATTCATCTGCCTTCCTAGATGTTGGAGACCGGTTCTGTCTGTCCACTAGGATTCCTTCCAGCTGCCACACCTACGACGAGTGCTGACGTCCTACCCACCCTGCTCCGTGCACCTACATCTCACGCTAATTCACTCTTGGGCTTCACATTCCTGCTCGCCTACCTTGGGTTAACAACTCCACCCGAATATTTTTTTGAAACTGAAGTACAGTTGATTTACAACGCTGTGTTTCCGGTGTACAGCAAAATGATTCAGTAATATATACATATTCTTTTTCATTATGGTTTATTAAAGGAGATTGAATATAGTTCCCTGTGCTCTACAGTAGGACCCTGTTGTTTATCTATCTTCTATATAGGAGCGTGTATCTGTAATTTATCTCTCTCCCCACCCCCTTACCCCTTTGGTAACCATAAGTTTGTTTTCTATGTCTGTGAGTCTGTTTCTGTTTTATATTTAAATAAGTTCATTTGTGTCTTATTTTAGATTCCACATATAAGTGATATCATATGGTATTTGTGTTTCTCTTTCTGACTTACTTCACTTAGTATGATAATCTCTAGGTCCATCCATATTGCTGCAAATGGCATTTCATTTTTTATGGCTGAGTAATATTCCATTGTATATATATATACTGCATCTTCTCCATCCATTCATCTGTTGATGGGCATTTGGGTTGTTTCCATGTCTTGGCTATTGTAAATAGTGCTGCTATGAATATTATGGCTCACGTATCTTTTCAAATTAGAGTTTTGTCTGGGTATATGCCCAGGAGTGGGATTGCTGGATCATATGGCAACTCTACTTTTAGTGTTTTAAGGAACCTCCATACTGTTTTCCATAGTGACTGCACCAATTTACATTTCCACCATCATTAGCTTCTTGGTTTCTTTCATTATCTCTAGGCATGTCCTTGCCCCCCAAGGCTTAGGACCCATCCATTCCCATTTCTGGAATAGAACTCAAGCCTGTCTCCAAGGATCCTCTCAGGCAAGGGTGATCTGTGCTACTGAACTCCCCGCATATCTCTAAACCTACCTGGTTTTCTCTGGTCTGAACCTTTTCATGTGCTGCTCTCTCTGCCTGGGACTTTCTCCCTCTTCGGGTCTCACTTTAGAACTCTCTTCATCCAGGAAGCCTTCCTTGAACCTCCAAACCTAGGTTTTGTGTTCTTACTTTGTGTTTCCATAGCACCCCTGTCACGGACCTTACTACACTGGGTTATAATTGCTTACTTACTTGTCTAACAAGCCTTCTTCCTGGTGGTAGAGCCCATGGGCAGGTTCTCTTAGCAGTAACCCTAAGTGTTGCTGAAATCGGAAGGATGTGCAGAGGTTGAGTGAAGGTGTTGTGGGAAAAGAGGGTTGTTCGGATATGGGAAAACCAGTGAAGGGGTCTTGATGGTTCATCCAAATGTGGCTGGGAGCCTAAAGCCGATACTGAGAGCAAGATGACTGAGCCAGAATGATGAGACCAGGGAGGATGGGCAGGGTGGCTAGGAGGGAAGAGGTCTTGGATGAACATTTGAGACAGGGGATGTGATACTGTGATATAATAAGAAATGTATATTTTGGTCTTCATCCTCAGATCCTGGCCAAAGCTCCAAAACCTTTGTAATTTACTCATCTATAAGGATGCTGGGGGCATGTTTCATTCCCATATTTGGTCTTCAACCCCAGTTCCTGATACAGATCTCCTAAATCCCTTGGAAGCTCGTGGCTGATGTGTGTCTTTTGTTCTAATCAGGTGACCCTGGGTGGGCTCCTGGATAGCTTCAGGATGGGGCTGGTCACCAGAAAGCTCCCTCCACGATCAGAAGCTTGGAAATTTTTGCCCTACCCACCATCCTTTGGGAAGAGTAGAGAAACTGGAGACTGAGTTAATAATCATGCCTATGTGATGAGGCCTCCATAAAAATCCCCAAAGTACAGGGTTTGGAGAGCTTCCAGGTTGGCGAACATATCGAGATGCTGGGAGGGTGGTGCATCTGGACAGGGTGTGGAAGCTCCTTGCCCCACGCCCATACCTTGCCCTGTGCACCTCTTCCATCTGGCTGTTCTTGAGTTGTAATCTTTTAAATAAATGGGAAATAGTAAGTAATGCCCTTTCCTGAGTTCTATGAGCCATTTGTGCAAATTATCAAACTTGAGGAGAGGGTTGGGGGGACCCCCAATTTATAGCCGATTGGTCAGAAGTATGGCAGGTCCAGACTTGTGATCAGCATCTAAAGCATGAGTTTGGGACTGAGCCCGTCACATGTGGGATCTGATGCTAACCCCAGGTAGATAGTGTCAGATTTGAATTGAATTGTTGGATACCCAGCTGGTGTCGGAGAATTGGTTGGTGTGGGGAAAAGACCCACAGTTCAGTGTCAGAAGTGTTGTGTGTAAAGAGGAAACTGTGGTTTCCTTTTAGGGGATGTCCCCTCTGGTCCTCAGCATGCTGTGTAACAGGGCCATGAATGGGCATTCCCCAGCACTCCTTATAACATACTCAGACATGCAGGTCCCAGACCATCACCTTATGAACCAATATCATGGATGACCCCTGCTGGTCTGAAAGAGAACACAGACAGAACCCCTTGCTTTGCTTGGAAGGTGCAATACACAGACTGGCTAGGCTGTGGGTCACTACATCTTCCTCCTGACTGGCAAACAATGCCCCCGCGTCCCCCGCCTTTCTCCCCAAGGTGGACCCTATCATGACAAGGGAGCTGTTACTTCTCAACAGTGGCCATGAGGTAGCTGGAACTGGCTGACCTTGACCCAGCTCCTCAAATCTTAGAAGTCAAGCACTTAGTATATAAGAGAAGAGATGAAATTCAGCAGCACGCAGGTCAGAGGATTGGGGGTCCCGAGCCAGCCTCTTCCTCCCAGTTCTTTCTTGTGACGGGAATGAATAATCACCCCAATTACAAAGCAACCTAAAGGAGGCAAATCCACTTAACAAAACGAGGCGCTTGGGGAATGGAAAGAGGGAGCAGTCTGCAGAGGATTTGGCAGAAGGTTCTGGGCTAGCTCCCCGGAAAGCTCATATTAAACAAGCATCATGGTTTTCAGAGCTCCTGAGTTGGTGGCCTCAGACACTTTGACAGTTTCTAGAAAATGTCTTGCTGCGTCACCATCATCTCCGGGATGTTTAGAGACATACACACTGAATTAAACTTAGTTGGAATCCAACAGCTTTCTAATAAAGGGCATGATCGTTAGATGGGGAGGGGCACGGCAGCTAATCAGAGCCCTGGGGAGGCGTGGGGCTTGGCTATCTTCTTCTAACAGCTCCTTGGGGATATAATTAGCTCTTAGCACTTGAGAGACCTGCCCAATGCCTGCTACGGTAATGCAGCCCAGAGAAGCAACAGCGTGTCAACAACTGTGGCAGGGAGGCCCGGGGCTGAAGGCCTGCACAGCCCTTACCTGATCCCTCTATAGCCCCGCTCCTAAACACTGCCCAAAGCCTGGGCTTCCTTCTGGGCTCAGGCCAACATGCTATTCTTTGGAAGTGGTTAGCCCAGTCCACAGTGAGAGGCAAGACAATACGGTCTGTTTTTAAAACAGAGATGGAGAACCCCAGCCTTGCCAAAAGTCCAGATGATGTTGAGAGGACCAGAAAGTGAAAGATAAGAACCCCAATTTCCTTTGTCCAATAGCGCAAGTTCCTTCAGTCCTCCTTCATGAGGTTTCGGGGTGTGGTTCAAAGGAGCTTGTCAGATACTGTTGCTCCTTTTTTTTTTTTTTGCTCCCCCATGTAAGGCAGCTGTGCTCTGGAAAGGGAGAGAAGGCTCGATGGCACAGTGTCCTAGTGTGGACACCCCAGAAAGTGTGGCTGGCCACTCTTTGCATCACATTTTTTACCTTTTATGGCACCGAGGGCATTTCATTACAGTAACATTGCTTATCTGGACACTCAAGACCCCAAATCCCAGTCCCTCTACCCCAGCTCCTTCCTAAATTCTTCAACAGGGCTCTTCCACTGCAACCATGGAAAGCTACAGGAGCCTCTCAAGCCGACAAGCCCACCCTTAACGCACAAAGCCTGACCTATCTTCAACAGCGCCTCTGGCCTCTTAGCCTTGACTTCAGCCTCCATCCTAACCCTTCACCGGGCCGCCCTTGACGGCCAGGTCTCCTCCAAATTTTCCAGCTGGACCCTCGGCTAGCTGCGCTCTGACCCTGCTTGAATTAACTCCATCATTGAATCCAAGCTAAACTCCCAACCATTCCTCTGCCCATGCTGTTCTCTACTTTCCTCTCCCGTGTCCTCTCCCTCAGCTGGTACTAAAGCTCCGTTAGCGCCAGCCTCCAAGAAGCACCCTGTGCTAACTTGGGCGCATGTCTGGCAAGCTACCGCCCTCATCTTAGGAAGGTGAACTTCAGAAAATAGTTTCTACAATGCTGAGCGTTCAGTGCTTCAAAAGTCAGACTCTCTGTAAGAAGTTCCTTGAGTATGAAGCAAGGAGCACTAGGATAGGGGTTAAAACACCTGGATCCAAGCTTGATTGCCTCATCCAGGGCTGTCCCACCGTTCAACGCCAAGGATCTCCAATATTATAGAATAAAAATGAACAGAAGACCCTGAAGGCATGTCACCAGATGGATCCACCTTCCCCTGCAAGTCAAGAGGTACAACCTCAGGCAAGAGCATGAATGACTCTGGGCCTCAGTTTCCCTATCTGGTTCCTAGCCTGGTGCCCTTCCTCCGCGACCTCATGCTTAGGTGATGCTCTTTAGAGAACAGTTGGGCCTGTTACCCAAGCTTTGCTTTATACCCACCAGTCATGGAGAAGTGGGACTTGATCTGGGGAAATACTTTCAGGACTGGGAAGTTAAAACCTGCTTGCAGCCCAGTTGTGCTATTTGATTGATATTCACTGTGGCAACAAGTCCCAGAATGATTGTGAATGAAGGTCAGGCCTGTCTTTTCTGTCCCATCACACTTGCGGGAACTGAGGAGAGGGTTCTGGTGGAAAGTTGACCATTGGGCAGAAATAAACCACCACAAGACTTACCTTGTTCGTGCCCTGGGAGCCACAGGACCCCAAGGGTTAGACTTCGCTGCCCTCTTCCCTCCACACACCTCAAGACTCACAACACTCCCTATCTTTGAAGCTCTTCCCTCTACTGTTTTTTTTTTCTTCCTCCTTCCTTCCTCTTTCTTCCAACTTTCCTTTCTCTTTTCTTCCTAGAATTTAAGGGTACTTCCAAGCATATGTAAGATACAATAAGAAGTCTTTAAGTGACTTGGTCAAGGACACATGCCAGCAAGTAGGTCACAAAAATAACAGTGTTGGGAAGTTAAAAAAAATGTTCCAAGTTTTTCAAAAGGGTTAATATTTGTCCTGGGCTAGTAGTGACATGTAAATGGGTGAAGACCGGCCAGCTGTAGCCTCTTCAATAACTCTTCTTAGATGACGTCACGGAACATGGAACTCTTCTTAGATGTACACATGCGTGTGGGTGTGCACACACACACACACACAGATGGGGAAACTCGTATCACTGAAGGTATATGATTTATCCTCATCATCTCGTTTAATCTTTATAATAAAATTGGGAGGTAAATATGCTTTCCCCATTTTGCAAATGGGGAAATTGAGGCTTTAGGGACTTACGGAAGGTTTCTGGGTTTACATAGCAGGTAACTGAGAGATTCCCAGATTCAAACTTGAGTGTGCCTGTTTGCAAAATCCTTGTTCTTTGGCCTACACAATGCTGCCTCCCAAGAGCACAGATATTTCTCAGCGTAGTTTCTCAGTATGAGCTTTGTAAATGGCTTCCAGTGGATTCTAAGATATTTATAAAGAACTGTGTTTTGCTCACTGGATGTAACTGAGACCGAGGCATAGTGCTTTCTTTTTTCCTTCGTTCTGTCTTTGTAGGACATGCATGCATTCTGGAGTGTGTCCGTAGGGTCTTCTTTTTATTTATTTATTTATTTATTATTATTATTATTATTTTTCGCGGTACACGTGCCTCTCATTATTGTGGCCTCTCCCGTTGGGGAGCACAGGCTCCGGACGCGCAGGCTCAGCAGCCATGGCTCACGGGGATCTTCCCGGACCGGGGCACGAACCCGCGTCCCCTGCATTGGCAGGCAGACTCTCAACCACTGCGCCACCGGGGAAGCCCAGAGTCTTCTTTTTAGATCTTCAGTGTAAGGCGGCATCAATTAAGCAGTTTATAAGACAATTTATATTTCATTTTGAAAGTCTTCTCTGTGCCTGGAGATTCTGGGCAGAGCCAAGCTGAGCTGTACCACATGGCAGGGGAAACGATGCATAATTTAACACCGCAGTGGGGGCATGGGGACACAGACTGTAATTTTAAAATGAGGGGAAGACTTGCCAGTGGACGGCGTGTTTGAGTTTTTATCGGCAGCTGTGACTGTTGTCAGTGCCTCCCTGGCCCTTCCCTGTACACTTCATGCCTCTGTCATTATTAAGCTCTCTTGTCTCCAGCATGTTCTTGGCTGAATCTCAGTGGGCTCAGGACAGCCCTCCTCAGAGCTGCTGGGCCCCACCTCCACCCTCCAAATCCCCCCAAACTTCTCCTCACCCAGGGATGGAGTGAGCGAGCTACCAGCCTCCCCTCATGGATCCCCCTTCCTCTGACCCCAGGGCCTTTGCAAAGGTTGTTTCCTCTACTGGAGGTCTGTTCTCTGACTCTTGGAAACCACTTTCTGCCTTTGGAGCTCAGCTCAGTGGGCGTTCTTAAGGGAGAGGACCCTGATCGCTTACATAAAGCCAAGGCCTCTTTTCCACGCTCTCCCTCAGCAGCCTGGATTTTGCTCCATTGCGTGCATCACAGTTGATACCTAAACACTCATCAGTGTGATTCTTTGGCTCCTATTGATATGCATCCCCCCGCACAGAGGGGTCGTTTCCAAAGTAGGTTACACGGGGTGATCCAGGGAGTGCTGAGAAGGTAAAACGAGAATGTCCACTGATCTTTACTTTATCGGAAAATATGAACTGAGCCCTACTCAGATTTCGTAACTACATTGACACCCGCACCCTGACTCAGCTCAGGTCACGTTGAAGAGTGGAGGGTTGACAAAGCCAAGCGCTACTTCTTTTACTTGCAGATACGTTGCAATGAGTCCGGCTTGTGTGTGCTCAGCTACAAGAATTTTTATCTAGCTGTAACTAAACCAATCCTTACAAAACAGACGAGCAGCTTCAAAAGATTCCCGCAAAGAAACCCTGGGTTGGAAACGGTGCTAGCAGTGTGAGTGCAATGGCCCTCCCCGGTGCCAGCTCAGCATCAGCCTGATTTCTACCCCGAAAACAACTCCGCTCTAATCCGGTCTGAAAAGAAAAGTCAGCCCAAAAGGTTGTAATTGCCAAAATGACTATTTGAGGTATCTAAGTGCATCCAGTATTATTCATGATGCTTTGTAATAAAAATGTTAAATTAATACTGTATATTTCACCTACTCCTCAGTGTTTTAGAGCTTCTATTTTGTGTATTTTTATTATTTTCACAAACTATTGGAACAGTGGTTGTCTTAGTTCTGGCTGTTATTACAAAATATTCCAGACTGGGGAGCTTAAGCGCAAACATTTATTTCTCATAGTTCTGAGTCCTGGGAAGCCCAAGATGCGGGTGTCAACAGATTCGGGGTCCGATGAGAGCCTGTTTCCCAGTTTGCAGACAGCTGCCTTTACACCATCTCTTCCCATGGCCGAGAGAGACCATCTCTTTTTGAAACAGCACCAATCCCGCCATGAGGGTCCCACCCTCATGACCTAATCACCTCCAAAAGGTCCTACCTCCTAATACCATCACAGTGGGGGGTTAGGGCTTCAACAGATAAATTTTGGGAGGACACAAACATTTAGTCCCTAGCAGTGGTCCATGTATATAATTTATATTATATATGATATGAGAGTGGTGTCCAAATTCTGTGGACAATGGCACCATGCTGTAAAGCCACAGAGAGCAAAGAGCATAACTCTGTACTTATGACTTGGCACAGAAAAGAGCTCAGCTGGGCATGAAAGCCATGCCCACGTTGAACAGATGAGTGACAGGCTGGCATCGTCCGAGAGCTTAGGGTCAGGATTTAGGTTCCTCAGAGCTGGTGTTTCTACTTAAGGCTATAGGAGATGCTGAGGCCAGACGGTGAACCAATTAACAGTCTTTTAAGGAAAACCAAGATTCAAATGCAAAGCCAACATCCCCCAACCCTGTTGACTCAGGCACCACGGCTAGGAGACCATCTTTTGTTGCTTGAATATGCTCTCAGGACCTCTCTCTACCCTCCATGCTAAAACAGCTTATCCAAGTATATTTTCCAGACTGTCACTCCCCAGGAGGAATTCTGGTGAATAAGTTTTTCTCCATCTAATTACACATTGAATGGAGGAGGCAGCATTAAATATTTAAGCTCTCAAAGGGAAGTGGGTGTGGAGGGCATCTCCCTGCAGCTTAGAATTCAGACAGACCTCGCTACAAAGGGGAAGTTATTTAACATTTCTGAAACTGAGTTTTCTCCCACAGATCATATAGATAATGTGTAACCTGCCGGGTTGTTCTGACGATCAAGCAAGAAAACTTGTATGTTCTCAGGACAATTATTGGCTCAGGAAATGTAATCTCCTCCCTCCCCCTACTCATGTTATTGTGCTCTGCCCACCTCTGAAGGTACCCACTCCTTCGGGACATTCCTAATGTTGGTGGCTGCTGGATCCGCCCATGACCCCCAGTGGGTCCACCAACCCACCCTTGCCCAGCCCAGTGGGTCTGTCTGGCAACACTGTCTCCGTCAAGCCCCTTAGCCCAAGGAGCACTGAACTTCCATCGTGACAAGTTCATCCAGCTCAGGTCACACCCCTGCATACGGCCTTCCTGACTACACCCTTTAGCAATGATCTCACCTCCTCCTTTAGAATCAGACATCTGAATCCGCAATCAGGTCCTCCCAGCTGCCTCTAGCCCCATCTCCCCACCTCGCTCCGTTCCCAGCCATATTGGAACTTGCAGTTTTCACAACCCAACATGCACTTTTGTGCACGATGAATGGATGTTTTATCAATAACAGAACCATCTTTTCCTTTCTCGTTTTTTCCCCCATAATCGAATCTTATTTTTTCAGTTTGACTATAAGCTCCTGGAGGACAGATGTTTGTCTTTACTGTGGGGACTAAAAAACACACTGCTTTGTACACAGTAGGCACTCAATAACTACTGCTTGTTTATTGGTTGACTGATGGATTGAGGGAGGATTGAATTCGCAACAACCAGTACAATGGCTGGCAGAAAAGTAAAAGTAAGAGACAACTTTAAGAACTGGGTGGGTTGAGGAGATTCTGAGTGTGTGGGTGATAGAAGGTATTATTGGGTTGGGGGTAAGAGTAGAGCTGGCATGTAACCAAAACTCACATAGTCTAGACCTGGGGTTCTACCACATAGGCAAATTCCTGTGAGAGCCAAGAGACCCAAAGACCTCAAAAAGTGACTCAGTCCCATATCCTCTGCCTCTTCCTGCCTTCCCAGGACAGCTTGACCACCCCACTTCCAGAACCCCTGGAGGAAGCATCTGGAAGGCTGAAGGTGACTGGGCAGCATCTCCGAGGTCATGAGGGCTAGCCAGAGGATTCCTTGTCTGTCCCAGCCCATCTCTTCCCCTCTCGTCATCCTCCCTAGGCTGCTCTCACCCCCTGCCTGGGACTGGGGCATCTGTTCAGTAGGTCCAGCAGAAGAAGCAGAAAATCCCTGTCTCTACGCTGGCCTGGAATGGAGAGCTCTCCCTCCCATGGTTCAAGGGGGCTACCAAAGATCTCCTGCTCTAGGATACTTTCCCTGCTGGTATGCTGTGAGTGGAGCTGCCAGATAAAACACAGGATGTCTAGTTAAATTTGAATTTCATATAAAAAGCCAATAATTTTTAGTAAAGTACATACCATGCAATATTTGAGACACACTGGTACCAAAAATTACGTGTCGTTTAGGTGAGATTCAGATTTAACTGAGGATCCCGGCTTATTTGCTAAATCTGCCAACTCTGGCCGTGACCTAAACAGGAGGTGAAATCCACATGAAGTGGGTGAGATGGTGTCTATGAGCCCCAAAGGAGATAAGACACCTCCTAAATCTCAGCCCAAAAGCCACCAATCGGGCTGCAGAGCGACGCGCTTGTGTGCACCCCAGCGTGCTGGAAATTCTACCATGCCCTGATCAAAGGGATGCTCTCCGGTTACTGTTAAGTAGGCAGAAATAGCCTCATAATGGCAATGGATAGAACACAAGGCTGTATCAACCTCATACAAATGTCTTCTTCTTCCCGCCCTTCCTTTCTTCCTTCCTTTCACTACTCTTCTTTCCTTCTTTCTTTATCCATCCATGCATTCAGTGGATAATGGTGGTACAATTGGCCAGGCTGCAGGTTAAGGGCATGAGTTTTGGAACCACACTGCTTGGGTTTTAACTCTGGCTCTATCACTTATTACCTGCATTACTTAACCTTTCTGAAAATCTCTCTTAATTCTCTACTGCTAACAAATTACCACAAACCGAAGAGCTTAGAACAGCACGAACGTATTCTCTTCCAGGTCTGTAGGTCAGAAGTCTGACACGGGTCTCACTGGGCTGAAATCAAGATGTCAGCAGGGCTGCATTCCTTTCTGGAGGCTCCAGGGGAGAATCCTTTTCCTTGCCTTTTCCAGCTGCTAGAGGCTGCCCACATTCCCCGGATCATGGCCCCTTCCTCCATCTTCAATGTCACCAATAGGGCAAAGTCCTCATGCTGCCATCTCTCTGGTTCTCTGTAGCTAGAAACAGTTCTTCCATGCTAAGGACTCATGTGATTAGGGTAATCCAGGACAATCTCCCCATCTCAAGGTCCTTAACCTTAATCACATCTGCAAAATCTCTTTTGTCTTGTAAGGTAACATACTCACAGATTCCCAGGATTAGGTCATGGACATCTTTGGGGGGTTGTTGTTCTACCCACCAGAGTTCCCTTTTCCTTATGCATTAAATGGGATAATAACAGAACTTGCCTCATAGGGTGGTTGTGAGGATTAGATGAGCTCATACACGTAAACTGTTTGGACCACAGTCTGGTATACAGTAAGTACCCACTGTGATGGCCTCTACTAAGCCAGGACTGTGCTCGGGGCAGAAGTGGATGCAAAGATCAATTCTTCACACCCCTCCTGACACTGCCGGTCTAGCAGAAGCCTTCTTGGCAATACTGAATGCCCCTTCCTTGAATCTATGCTCACCAGGCAGCCTTCTGAACTGTAACTGGTCCTTGGAACAGACAGCGCCAGAAAGAGGCAGCCCAGGCAAATGACTCCGGCATCCTCCCCTCTGAAGATAAACTTCAATATTAGAATTTGGGGGTTTCGATCTATCTCTCTCTTTTATTTTTTAAACATCTTTATTGGAGTATAATTGCTTTACAATGGTGTGTTAGTTTCTGATCTATCTCTTTTGCATTTGGTCCCTGGAGGTCCATCCCCCAGAGGGTCATTCCTGAGTAAGTGACCAAACTTCACATCCTTGAACTTGGAAAGCTCGATGCCTGCCCCAAGGTTCAGCCACCTCAGCAATCTCCCCAGGTGCCTGACATCACTTACTTGGAATAAAGCAACATCACTCTGCATGATGTAAAGATGCTGTTTGAAAGGGGTAACGTAGGACCACGGCAGTACCTACTTCTTCTCACTTTCACATAAACAAAGGGCAAGTCAGCAGACCCCAAAAATATGTGCTCATAAGTGTGCTGCATTTTTTTCCCCTAAACTGTCAGTGACTACTTTTTAAAAAAATTTTTATTTTATATTGGACTATAGTTGATTTACAATGTTGTGTTAGTTTCAGGTGTAAGGCAGAGTGATTCAGTTCTACATATACATGTATCTATTCTTCAAATTCTTTTCCCATTTAGGTTGTTACATAATATTTAGCAGAGTTATCACAGAATATGGAGCAGAGTTCCCTGTGCTATACAGAAGGTCCTTGTTGGTTAACTATTTTAAATATAGTAGTGTGTGTATGTTAATCTCTGCTTTTAAGACATGGAAAGGTTTCAGAACCTATGGACAAAGTTGCGAATTCCACGGGGGTGCCCTGCCTCTTGTCTGTATCCACAGCTCCTTCGTCAATTACCCCGCGGACATACCCTGCGCTTTAGAATATGAACTCGGACACTCCTTCTCCGAAGGCATGTCACATTAGCTCACACCCCAAGCCTTCCTTGATCTCCTTCCTTAGTCTCACATAGCACATTGTGCTAACTGCCCCTTCTCCCTACCAACACACACACACACACACACACACACACACACACACACACACACATACAGAGCATAGCATTTATCACCCTGTGGGAAAATCAGAAAAATAACAAGTACCGTAATGAACACTCACACTTCTTGAGTGTGTACCATGTACCAGGGTCAGTTCTGAGCACTTCATCCACATTAGTTCTGCACTGTCCCCATGACCACGTTCCACAGGATAGTGAGCTGTCTAACGCTAGACATGGAAGGAATGAAAGCAGTTCTCTATGGCTGAGAGCCAGAATGGGATGGGGACGATGACGACCAAGGATGGAGAGGGGGGTGGTTTTGATGTACTGCTTTGGCAACATCTGGTAAGGCCCCATGTCATTAAAACATAAGGATCCAGTTTCTCAGATGACGAGAGCATCCAACCGGGAGCAGCCAGAGCTCTTGGAAAGGCTGCCATTAATAAGTGCATCTTGGGCTTCCCTGGTGGCGCAGTGGTTGAGAGTCCGCCTGCCGACGCAGGGGACACGGGTTCGTGCCCCGGTCCGGGAGGATCCCACATGCCGTGCAGCGGCTGGGCCCACGAGCCATGGCCGCTGAGCCTGCGCGTCCGGAGCCTGTGCTCCGCGACAGGAAAGGCCACGACAGTGAGAGGCCCGCGTACCGCAAAACAATAAAAAATTTAAAAAATAAGTGCATCTCTATGAGTCAACCCATACCACTGGGGGGGGGAGGGAGGCAAGTTCCAGCTTAGATCTTAGTGCCGCCCGTGACCTGGTCTGGGTCCTGCAATGTGGGATATACCATTTCATGCTTTCCTTAGGAACCTGATCAATGAAACTACCTATCTTTTTATTCTCATCCCTTAAAGCTAAAGAAAGAGGAGTCAGGCTTGAGACCTTGAACCTGATTTATTGACTAATTCCAGTCTCTCTCTGTGATCATTACCTGTGTCGCTCCCCACTTTAAATCAACTGAAACTGTACTCTTGTTGCAAATTGGAACCACTTTGGTTCACTTTTTTCTTCCCTATTCATCTGGGGGTTTGAAAAGCCAAGAAAAAAAATTTCGCAGAGTAAAAAAGAAGGATCTGGGATTCACTGCAGCACACATGAAAAATAAACCTCCTGCTTCTTAACGCTTGACGGTCATTTTTCAAATACCTGGTCCCCAAAGGCCGGTTTTACACACTCCATTTATGTTGGCTGCCACTGGGACAATTACGGACAGATAGCTTTTCCCATCTGAGCAACTTCTTGAATTAAAAAGCAACTGTGCCGAAGGGAAGGGACTTGTGTCTGCTCTATCACAGGCCTTGTAAAACATGCTTCTTCTCCTCTATCCAACCCTACCCTCAACACACACCGTGACCACCTTTCCCATGAAGTACAAGAACCAAATTCAAAACTGGATTTCACGTGTATCGTGGCTGTTATTTTAATTTCCACCCTCAGCTTTTTTTTTTTTAAGTCTTCACTTTAATAAATTGCATTATCTAAACATTTCCTGGAATGCAGTGTAAGGTTTGGGTCTGAACCCAGAGCCTTCGATGGAGATGTTCCGACTGCTAGGCACAGTTAGAGTTCACTGCCTTGGGCTAGGGTGGAGATGACCTTGATTTTTGGTTGCTTAGTGACTTTTCCAATTTTTAAGTGTCCCAAGAGATAGCACTGACTCTCCACCCGACCCATAGCGTCCTGTCCTGCCAATGTTATCTTCCCAGAGGCCACTGCATCACGTAATACAAGTTTTCAAGTTTTCCTTAAAAGGACCTGAGAGATACCGGCAGCATGCAGGATTGCTGGGTGCAGTCTTCAGTCTAGCACTAAGATGAGACATCTGCAGAAACTACCAGAATAACAGACAGCAGAGTCTCCGTGGGCAAGTTATTTAAGCACTCTGGGTTTCAGTTTCTTCACCTATAAAATGGAAATGGCAGTGGTAGCTATAGCATAGGCTAGTGAAAGGGGCCGATAGAATAAAGCACACGTAATGCCGAGCAGGTAGTGAGCGCTCTGGAAATGCCAGCCGACACTGAAAGCAAGGATAACGATGCCATGTTATATGGCTTTTACATGGACACCACTGCTCTGTAAGGCAGCCTGTTAAATAAAACAGTGTGAACCTAAAGAGAAATCTACCACATGCCTCCTCTAGCGCCCTGGGGCCCATGGAGAGAGTCCAAGCCCTTTCCCCTGGGGCTTGGGCTCTTCTTGGATGCAGGCCCCACTTCCCCCTCTGCCCATCTCATCTCCTTCATGCTTCAGTTCAAACGAATGACCTGCTCACTCTTCCCCAGGGCTCTTCAGCGCATCATCTACCATCCCAAAGTTCTCTCCCTTGCTCGAACCTTCTCCCCTCCCAAACCCTACAGGATTTTGTTCAAATGCTGCCTCCCCTGTGACGTGGTCCCTGATTTCTCCCAAATCCAAAGGCATCTAAAGATCATTTGCTGCAGTTCCTTTTTTTTTTTTTTTTTTGCGGTACGCGGGCCTCTCACTGCTGTGGCCTCTCCTGTTGCGGAGCACAGGCTCCGGACGCACAGGCTCAGCGGCCATGGCTCACGGGCCCAGCCGCTCCGCGGCATGTGAGATCTTCCCGGACCAGGGCACGAACCCGTGTCCCCTGCATCGGCAGGCGGACTCTCAACCACTGCGCCACCAGGGAAGCCCAGTCCCCTTTGTTAAGGATGGGAAGGAGTGAGAGCCAAGCAAAGACTCCAGGACCACATGCCACTGGGGAGGTGGAGAAGGTTCCTACACTGGGGATGATGTCCTTTGTCCCTCTCATTTCAGACTTCTGCAATCCTGACCCAGCCCCCTGCACCCACAGCAACAGAAAGCCGTGCTCGGGAAGGAGTAGAGCCCTGGTGGCCTTCATCTTCAGGGGATTCAATCCTATGCATATTTCAACACCCAATTAAGTGGTTCCCTGAACCTAGCTTATTATCAGAGTCACCTGTGAAGCTTTTGTAACGATGCAGACAAGCCAGCGCCATCCTTGGAGACGGGGATTCTGTGCTGAGGCCTGTGCATCTGTGTTTTCAATAAACTATTTCAAAGGCTCAACATTCCAAGAAGATGCCCTTTCAGTCTCCCACAGAGTATTATAGTCATTTCGCAATGTTTTCTCTCCCTGTCCTGGGAGACCACATCTGAAGTTTCATCTTTGAAACTTGCCCGCACCCTCCTAGCAGCTAGGGCAGTATTTTTTACACAACAGATACTAAATGGATAAATGTCTGATGAATCAAAGTGATTGAAGAAATGAGTGAAGTATTGTGCGAATCGGTGAATAACAGCGATTAGTAGTAGCTACTATTTTTAGTACTTGCTCTGTGCCAGAAACGGCTAAATGTGCTACGTCACCTAAACCTTGTACCCCTATGAGGCAAGTACTGTTCTTTTCACTGTATAGTATAGGAACGAAGGCTCAGAAAGGTGAAGTGACTTGTCCAAGTTTGAACAACCTGTAAGGTGATAAATAAAAATTTTAAGGAAACCAGGGAATGGATGGACGATGCCGCCTGTCCTGCGCCCTCCGCGGAACTAGCGCTGCCCCTGGCGGGCCTGGAAAAAAGAGCAACGTTGCTCTCTTCTGCCCTCTGCTGGCCCAATGCGGTGTAGCGGAAAGACAGCAGGAGCGAGTCTGGCTTCCTTCAAAGGGTCTGAGCCCCACTTGGGTTTCAGTGCCCTCTTCACCAGATCAGCCATCCGCCTTCCATCTGGGACCTTCATCTTGTCCAGCACGTCTCTCCACAGGCCAGGTTTGGGCACAGGCTCAGGGTGGGCTGCAGTGAGCTGTGGGAATGTGTGAGGTGCCAGGCTGCCCTGGCACCTGGAATTCCCAAGGGGCATCCCTGCCCTTGGCTCAGTAGAGACCCTTCCTTAGCTCCACCTGAGTTTGTCCTAAGAAATCGTGAGCTCAAACAGAGTTTAGAGATCCCTTGAATACCCTCCTATCTAGGGTTCTTGACTGGGGTCCATGGATGAGTTTCAGGGCATCTCAGTTTTGCTTGTTTGGGTTTATATCTTTTCTCTGGGATGGGGAAGGGCTTTGATTCAGATCTCCAACTTATGAACCATGGTGCCTAGTTTAATCCCTACACACACACACACACACGCATGCACACACACACACACACACACACACACAGTAGAGGTGGGGCTGTCACAGCCCAGAAGGAGAAGGGAGGGATTGGCCCAAAATTGGACCAAGGGTCAGTGGGACTTTACTGCAGCTCCTGACACCCACCCAGTCCATCACAAACCACAACCCACACTCTCCCAAGCCCATCTGCCTCTCCTTTGCAAAAAGAGGCCAATTTTCAATCAGGACTGCCCTATCCCAGAGGTTATGTCTCCCGGAGGCTGGATGAGAGACTTGGCCTTGCCCAGATAGCTCTGTCCTAGCACAAAGGGGCAGCTGCATCCAGCTGTTTCCACAGAGCTGGTGACAGGTAAGAGTGCCCAGAGCCAAGGGGGCATGGGGCCAGTGGCCACCCCAGGGGCTACTCTTAGTTTCATAAAACCCCTCTTATGACTCACACCCATCTTGGGAGACAGCTGGGGCAAATCTTTCCATTTCACAGATGGAAAACTGAGGCCGTAAGAGATTAAGTAACTTGGGCCTCCCTGGTGGTGCAGTGGTTGAGAGTCCGCCTGCCGATGCAGGGGACATGGGTACATGTCCCGGTCCGGGAGGATCCCACATGCCGCGGAGCGGCTGGGCCCGTGAGCCATGGCCGCTGAGCCTGCGCGTCCGGAGCCTGTGCTCTGCAACGGGAGAGGCCACAACAGTGAGAGGCCCGCGTATGGCAAAAAAAAAAAAAAAAAAGAGATGAGGTAACTTGCTCAGACTCTCAGCTAGACCGAGGCAGAGCCGGCCAGCCCCTCAGCTCCATGCTTTTTGTCTACATCCAGGCTCTGGGTTTAATGTGTTCATGTTTCAGCAAGAATGTATGTTCAAGGGTCAGACACCTATTGCCTCTGTTGAATAGTATCTCTGCAATCAGCCTTTCCAGAAATATCTCAAACAAGGTAGAACAAAAACAAATGCCATGCATTTCAATTTCATACGTGCTCGGATTATCTCCTACACATAGAAGGACAAGGAAATAGCCTTCATGTAGAGAGTTCGGGTCTCTCACTAGCACTAACCCCCAGTCTCTGCCCCAGGAGTTCTCTTAACTGTCCTTGGCCCTTTTTGTTCCCAACAGGTGATCAAACCAAACAGGCAAAAACCCACTTTCCAAAGTGAAGGAAGGCAAAGAACTACAATTTATTAATGACTTCGGCATCCCAAGGACTTTCACTTCATTATCGCATTCTTTTAATAGTTAATGAATCCATGCATTCATCCAGCACAGATGTCTTAAAGGCCTACTTTGCCCCAGGCTCTGTGGTCCTGGGGTGCAGCAGTGGCTGGTCACAGCCCCACCATCACAGAGGTAGTCTTCTAGCCAGACAGACAACAGCGACAAAAACAAACAAACAAAAATGGTCATGAAGAGAACCTAGGGGCAAGATGGGAATAAAGACACAGACCTACTAGAGAATGGACCTGAGGACATGGGGAGGGGGAAGGGTAAGCTGTGACAAAGCGAGAGAGTGGCATGGACATATATACACTACCAAACGTAAGGTAGATAGCTAGTGGGAAGCAGCCCATAGCACAGGGAGATCAGCTGGGTGCCTTGTGACCGCCTGGAGGGGTGGGATAGGGAGGGTGGGAGGGAGGGAGACGCAAGAGGGAAGAGATATGGGGACACATGTATATGTATAACTGATTCACCTTGTTATAAAGCAGAAACTAACACACCATTATAAAGCAATCATATTCCAATAAAGATGTTAAAAAAAGAAAAATAACAAATAGAAAGGAGACAGAAAGATTCCAGGTGGAGAAGAATGGTGGGCGGGGGCAGGGACCTACATAAGATGGAGAGACCCCGTAAGGCATCCTGAGAAGACCCTTTACGAGGAGCTGTGAGGGCTGAGAAGGAACAAGCTGCGTGACGCAGAGGGAACAGCCTTCCAGTTAGAGGGAACAGCAAATGCAAAAACCCTGAGGGGGGGCAAGACTTGGTCTAGGTGGAGAGCAGGAAGAAGGCCACCACTGAAGAGCAGCGTGACACACGAAGAGGGGGACGAGGGGGGAACAGGGGAGACGCAGGAAGGGGACTGTGGGCTCTAGAAAGGAGCCTGGAGTGTTTGCAACAACCTGGTGAGGTCTGTACTACTTCTGCTCCCATTTTACAGTTAAAGAAACAGAAGATGGCATGTAATATTGGGGAGAACTAGGTTTGGGGTGGGTTGCTATTTGGGGGGATACCTCCCCTGATGGTCAGAAGTAGGGGTGAGGGTGGAGGCAGCTAGTGGCCCCCCCGGACTTCACCTGATGGCGTACAGGTTGCAAACCGCCCTGGGCCTTCTCCCGGGCTCTCTCTGGAGCGGTTGGAAGAGGCCCATGGGAAACCAGGTGACGACGATGTGGACCATCGTCGGGCCGCGCGGGGATGGCTGGCGGCTCCCTGAGCCATGCCTAAAGTTCTCACTGGCCGAGCTAAAGGGACACGGTACCTGAAGGATCTACCGTGAGGGGGTCCTGATGCCCTGGCTTTGGGAAGGAAGCGCATCTCCAAGCTGGTGAGACTCCTGTTGGGGTCTCCCAGGTTTTCAGAAATGCATTTGGGGCAGAGTGGGGCTGCCTCCCCAGGGAGGGGCAGAGGGCTGGGACGGGGCAGGGTGCAGGTACCGGGACACCTTGTACCCCTCACGCTGGCTCCCGGGCCCCGTGCCCGCCCGTCCTCAAGGACGCATCTAGAGGATTTTCCTTCCCCTCCATGAAGCATGAGGGCAGTATCGCCAAGGCAGAGCTTGTGTGGTGCTGTGACTGAATCTCCTGCCGGGAGCCAGGTGGGAAAGTCATCATTTCCCCACAGGCCCTGCGAACACTCGTGCCTCATCACCCCCCCCATCCCCCAACGTGCGTTCACCAGGTCCCTCCCGGCTGCCGTCCTTGTTGGTTTATGAGTTTTTAAAAATTTGTTTTCATTTTATTTTTTTAATGAACTACAGTTGCTTGTTGGTTTTATTTAAATGTTACTCTGTTTGGATGCATTTTCCCCTACTAAATATATAGTAGCTTTTCTGTCTAATTTTGTATTTATTAAAAAGGGCTTTCCCAATGGTCTTAGCTTTGGCTGGGGCTCTGAAGTCCGCCGCGTCAGACACTTGGGACCCTCCCCTCTGCTTATTATGAGCTACTTCCCTGGCTTCCAGGGACAAAGGCACTAGGACTGACCCCCTTGATCACACCGGCTCAAGCTTCTACAGCATTTACTTACGTCTGGCTTCATTCTCATCACCTATCGCGAGTTTAATTGTTTAATCACCACGACGACCCTTTAAGGTGAGGACAGTATGAACCCTATTTTTACAGATGAGGAAACTGAGGACAGAGAGGTTAAGAAACCTACCTACGGTCACACAGCTAGTAAGTCCAAGAGTCAAGTTGAATCTAGGCAGTTGGGCTCCAGTTGCCTGCTGTCGGCTCCAGTTCGAGTCGGCATCTACCCCCATAATGGTAGACTTCTGTGTGTTCGGCCATTTACTAGGCATCCCACTGCCCATGGACTCAGCCTGTTCGGACTGGGCTGTCTCAAGCTCAGGACCTTGCTCTTCTGTCTGTCAGTTGGTGGCACCATGAAGGTGAAGGTCAGCTGTTCTTCCTGCTAAGCGGCCTTCCCTGCCTTTGTTGTAACAGCATCAACTTCTCTCCTTCGGGGGACCACTCTCCCCTCTCTCCATGTGCTTCTTGCTGCCAATCGTAGAACGTCAACCTCCAGCCACAGCGGCTGGTCCAGGAGTGGGAAGGTCATGGGGACCAGTAAACCAAGGGCCTCCTGTGCGTGTGTGTGCAGACACTCGCTGAGGGAGGTCCCTCTTCCCTCTCGGGTCTCCGTGCCAGGATGACGTGAGCCTGGAGCTGCCCACAGCCGGGTACCCTCCCACGGCCAACAGAGGGCAAGGGTGAGGCCCGCATGGATGCTCAATGTCCTGGAAGACAACAGTCTCAGGATGCCCAGGGATGGAGGTAGTTTCAGCTGGGCTTCTATCACTTGCAACCACCCAATCTGACCCCAAACTAGGGACCTTGCAGCCCTTCTTGTCACCTCTGTCTCCCTCGTGACACATGCTATTGATTTCCAGGTCCAGTCACTTCTTGGTTTCTTGGCCCCATCCTCTTGCTTCCATCACTGCCCTGGTGCAGACAGTCATGACCGCTCACCTGAACTACTGGCACGGTCTCCCCCAGACCAGTCTCCTCCAATCCAGCCTTCCCCTTTCCACCAGACAGAGCCATCTCAACAAAAACACGGGCCAGCCAGGCTCTCCCCAAAGCATTGCAAGGATTTCCCATCAGTTTCCAATGATGCCCAGACTCCTTAGAGCAGCAGGTGAGGCCCTGAATGGCTGGAGGACTGAACTGTCTCAGCTTTGGGCGATCACTCACGTGGTCCCCGCTTCCTGGAACAACTGTCCGTCTCTTCCTTCACCGGGTCAGCCCTTGTCATCCTTCCAGGCTCAGCTGAGTGTCTCTCCTCCAGATAACCCTCCTTGGTCACCATTCTAAAGGCCCCAACACTTCTCCTCTGTGCTGCTCTGGGGTCCAGTGCATGTGCCCATCGCTATCCTCTGTCCCCATTAGGCCATACGATCCTTGAGGGCAGGGAACACAGCTCATGCTGACAACCCTAGTGCCGTCTTGGTGGCTGGAATGTGGTAGAGCCTCAGCAAATGACTGACCTGCATTAACCTTCTGACCCTCACTTTCTCATCCATCAAAGGCGGAGCTTAACAGGGGGATCAGCTCCATGCTTTGTGACCACCCAGAGGGGTGGGATAGGGAGAGTGGGAGGGAGACGCAAGAGGGAGGGGATATGGGGATAGATGTATACGTATAGCTGATTCACCTTGTTATACAGCAGACACTAACACATCATTGTAAAGCAATTATACTCCAATAAAGATGTTAAAAAAAAAAAAAAAAAGGTGGAGCTTATACGAGGTGAACTCTGTAGAACTCTATGATTCTGTAAGTCGGAAGCCAGCTCAACACATGATGACTTCGGTGACATCTTTACCAATTGAATTTTTGCGGTCGAGCAAAAGTTCAAGGGATGAGCTTCTTTTTCCCATTTCCTGTTCTCTCCCCCGTGTAGGAGATCTGCGTGTGGCTGCTGGAAATCACATAACTCGATCCATTTAAAAAAACAGAATCATTTTCATGTTCAGTCCTGATAGTTTGAAAATTTTAATCCCTTGCATTTTCTCTTGACTTCAGGCCAGAGTCAAAGTAGATTTACGAATTTCGCACGATTGCAAGTTAACAGATAACTTCATGTTCTGCTGAGCCAGTGCGAACCTTTAATGTTTAATCAAGAAGTGGAATTAGGAGTTAAGTACTCCTGGCTTGGGATATTGAAAAAAAATAAAATAAGAAATACCCCTAAGTCTTCTGATCACAGCCAACTTCCAGTCTCTCTAGCCGGCCAAGGTTATTCCCAGCTGATGTAACTTCAGAGACTAGTGCTCTCCAGTCCTAAGGCGATGAAGTCTTCATTTTAACAACCGGTGGGGGAATGGAGGAAGCCATACGGGCAAGCCAAGGCACTTCAGCATCACCCCAGAGCCCGCATCCACTGCAAGAGATATGGTAGTCGGTGTATGAGTCTGCTAGGGCTGTGGTAGCAAAGGACCACAAACCGAGTGGCTCAAACAAAAGAAATGTACTTTCTCACAGTTCTAGAGGCTGGAAGTCCAAGATCAAGGTGTTGGTAGGGCAATACTCCTTCAGAAGGTGCTAGGAAAGGATCTGTTCCAGGCCTCTCTTCTAGCTTCTGGCAGTCCCTTTGCCTATGGCACCTTAACTCCAATCTTCACATGGCATTCTCTCCACATGCGTGTCTGTGTGTCCAAATTTCCCCTTTTTATAAGGACCACAGTCATATTGGATCAGGGCCCACCCTGCTCCCTCAAGACCTCATCTTAACTAATTACATCCGCAAGGACTCTATTTCCAAATAAGGTTACATTCTGAGGTCCTGGGGGTCAGGACTTCAAAATGTGAGTCCAGGTGGGTAGGGAGACACAATTCGACCCATGACAGTCATCTGGGTGGAAAAATATTTGAATATTCAGTCATTTGCATCTAGACATTGCTTTTGGTTCGTTCCACAACTCTAGCTAATTGTTTTTAGGATGTTTTTGCTAATAACTTTCCATCCCCTTTCTGCAAATAGCCTTTTAAGGGTCTACTATAAAAGGCTCCAGCCTTGATTAAGCTGATTTATAAATTATATAGCTTGGCATCTTCAAAAGCAAGAATATGCAGAAAATGCAAGAATGTTGGCAAAGCTGCCAAGTTGATGGCTGCCACGGATGTCTGGAGTCCAGCTCTCCTCTTTAGCCCTGCCCCTCTGGGGGCTCACCTTCACAGTGGCATACTTTAGAGCTAGCTTCTCAAAGGCAGCAAGAAACAACTTTTCTCAGCATTCAGGTAGCAGAGCAGCTAGAAACGCTGGTTCCTCTGTGCAGAACCCTGTGAAACACTGATATGGTAAAGCCAAAATGAATATAATCAATGTATAAGGGCCTCCTAAATTGGTCATTATCTTTTTGAGATTCTAGTTTTGACAAGAAGCAGCAGGCCCCAATGGCTTCAGGGGGAAAAAAAAAAACCCTTAAAACTGAGGAAATGATATTTATGTCTTTTATTTTTAATTGTTGAAAAGCTGTCCACGATCAGATTTCAGAAGAAGAATAAATTGGTCCAAGTCAGGGACACCAACGTCTCATGGGAATACCATCGTACCCTGTACCAAGCTGGAAAAATAGAAAACAGCAGGATCCGGTTGTGGAGCCAGATATTCCGTGGAGGTTGAGGGCGTGAAACAGTACAAGCGGAGCTGTCCTGCCGAAGCAAGGAACAGCAGCCCCGCAGCTTGTCTGTCCCCTCAAGCCTTTGCCCCAGCATCCAGGTAAGCTCTGAAGGCAAGAAAATCTACCAGCTGCTTGACCACAGACTTGTTCTCACCTCTGCTTCCTCCAGGGGGGTCACAGTCTTTGATGGGTGAGACATGACGTGTAGAGACAGCACTCAAACAAGATTCTCAACAGCTGTCAAAGGGTCACAGTGTCTGATATGATGGGTGCCCATCTCCCTCCCGTGGCTAAGTCAAAGAAGGACCAGGCAATCAGGAGGCTGTGTGGGTGTGCCTGTCCTCAACTGAATGAGTGCCAGTCTCCACCAGGGAGGTTGGCATGCTGGGAGCCATGGGACTTCCTTATGATGCTTGGTAGTTAGTCTCCTGGGTGAGGCTGGGTCAAGGCTATCTTCTCACATGACTATCTTGTTAATCTGGTCCCCACCTCAGAAGGAGGAGACCTAAATCCTGGGCTGGGATGGGTTGGACTGGGCGAGACTGGGTTTATGAGATCATGGCTGCCAACAGAGGATCCTACGATGGTACTGCCTGGGGCTGGAGGAGTGAGCAAAGGTGAAGTCAGGCAGGAGAGTCAGGGTCCGCAATGCCTGGACAGGAAGAAGAACTGAGGTGATCTTGAAAGCAGACCTAAGGTCAGTTCCCAACCGTGGATTAGGCCTGGGCAGCCAGAGCCTCAGGCCATAATCAGACTGGGGGGAAGGACTGGAGTCAGGTCTGGAGAGTTGGGCCAGCGAAGGGCAGGAGTTGGGAGAAGAAACCTAAATGCAGTCTATCTGAGACTTGCATGAACTACTGAGGGGAGGATGTGCAGGATTAGGGGTCACATAGATCCAGGTTTAAATCTTGGTTCTCACACTTACTGTGTGTCCTCAGGTGAGTTGCTTAACCTCTCTGGGCCTCATATACAGCAAGGACAAGAGGAGTACCTTCTTCATAGGGTTATTGTGAAGAGTGAGCGGGATAGAACTGAAAACGCTTGGTGCTGTACCAGGCATCTAGTAGGTGCCTAATGTGAGTTCTTTCTTCACTTTCCCCAGTCCATAAGCAGAGGGGTGGGTCGGTGCTAGCCAGCTGTAGCAGAGGCATAGGGAGTTGGTGCCTGGAGGGAGAGGTGCAGATGGGAGCTGGGTCACCCTCTAAGAGAGAGGCAGGGTTTAGCTGTAGGGAGGATTACGAGAGAAGGAACAGACATGGCAAGCCACCATGAGGTGCTACAGGGATGACCCTCATGCACTGGGATAGATTCTTGCAAGAACTGACTCCTGTACCTGGGAAGGTTGGGTCCCTCCCTCTCCCGGCCACAATAGATGGCAGTCCTCAGTACTGTGGAGGACAGGGGCACTTAGAGAAACCTGTCCTTCCTCTTATGACCTGAGCCCCCTCGGCCCTCTCTGCGCTGCGCTTTTCCCCTCCTACACGGCCTTGGGTGGCAGGTACCAAAAGCAGAATCCAGATAGTTTATGGGCCATTTCCTATGCAGCCGAACAAGAACAGAGGATAATTATCCATTGGATGTAGTTTACCGCATTGCATTTGGTTGCAGGTCCTGTACCCAGGGACGGTCACAGCCCACGCCTCCCTAATAACTTAGAAAGCAGAGCAAAGGACACGATTATTTTGTTTATTGAGAATTAAAATAAATCTGGTCAGAGAAGAAGTCAGCCGCTATTTGGCTCTTCCCAAAAGCAATTACCTGTAATTTTTCTGCTTCATGAAAGACAGTCCCTAGTATTTGAGGTCCAAAACCATTACAGCAACCTGAGAAGGTCCAGAGGAGACTAATCATAGCATTTTCCTCAGCGCCCCGTCCACCGCACTTCCTTATGATTTGGGTTCAATTTATAGCCTACGCGGCTCCTGACAGGTGCAGAGAGAGAGAACTGCGTGTCTGTTGGTGGAGGTGTGAGTGTTAATTGGAAAATCCTGCAAACCACCTTTATCAAAGGCGAGGCAGCCTGCTGGCCTATTAGTTCAAATGGTTTCATCTTGTCCAGCTGAGCTGTGTTCTGGCTCTGGGACTTCTTGTTGGCTTTGTGCATCTGTATGTGTTTAAATTAAAGATTTAAATTAATTAAATCGATTGTGAGGTGTACTGCAAGACAATTTTTACTACTCACAGGAAAAATACTGAGGTTTGTGAATAATTTACTTAAAAAATCACTTCCGGGCTTCCCTGGTGGCGCAGTGGTTGAGAGTCTGCCTGCCGATGCAGGGGACACGGGTTCGTGCCCCGGTCCAGGAAGATCCCACATGCCGTGGAGCGGCTGGGCCCGAGAGCCGTGGCCGCTGAGCCCGCGCGTCCGGAGCCTGTGCTCCGCAACGGGAGAGGCCACAACAGTGAGAGGCCCGCGTACCACAAAAAAAAAAAAAAAAAAAATCGCTTCCAGTGGAATGAAGGTCATCTTAATAGTATTATGACACCCACTCACCTGTGAGGTACTTAATTTAGTGAGAGGTTATAGGTTGGCCTCAGAGCCAAGTCCTAGAAACGGCATTGGAGCCACCACCTGTCTCATCCAGGCTGCATAAGCCAGCAGGGAACAACAGCCACTGTCGAATTGTTCATAGTTATTTATATGATAACGTGTTTTTAGATAGGATAACTTTGAATGGAGATCTCGATTCTTTCATCCTCCTACACCACCACCAGAGGCGATGTCCAGATCTGAAGACATTTATGTGACAGTATTCCACGTGTGTACATCATTCTGCTATGTGAATCATCCCCCCACCTCGCCCCAAATTGCTAGGAGGGCATCATCCCCAGTTCTTAGCTAGAAGTCCCTTTGAATGACCTGTATTTTCCCAGGTGTCTCTGCGGGAAGTACATGAGTAGCTATGGCAGTTGGAACGGCAGTAAGTGACCTTAATGAAGTTTGGGATGCTGTGGTGGTTGGTACTTGATGTGCACAGCTGTCCCCATCTGTGCGGAGAAGATATAAAGGCAGTGAGGCTGCAACATCTGCCTGCCCTCACTCATCACCAAGACGGGTCTGACTTCCCGTGCAAGAAAATTTGTACTGGAGAGAGCGATCTCAGAGTGCAAAGAAAAGCCGTTTCTCCTTGGTGCCTAAGAAGGATGCTGGCTGAGACCCTCTGCTTAAACAGAAACACAAATGAATGTAAAATCTATATTTCCATTTGCTTGTTTGTCTTTCCCCTTGATTACTGACTGTGGCAGCTGGGTTTAAAAGTGGGGAGAAGGGAACTAACAACTATGGAGTGAACCAAGCCTGGTACTTGATTCTTATAAATTGGCAACGACTGTAAAATACGGTTATTACAGAAGTGGGCATTGTTGGTTTCCTACTCAGTATCCTTTCCTCTCTTCCTCCGCCGTAATGGAGCTCATGTAACTTGTGGGGAGCTGACTGATCTCCACATCCAAGAGCAGACTGTCACTGATATAAACTAGGAATAGTTATCCCATCCCTTTTCTACTAATGGGTTCAGAACCCAGGCTTCACCAACCCAGGCACGACACTCCCCTGGTGAAGGCTATTGGTCCGGAGTGGGCACATGACTTCAGCTGGTCCAATCAGACTAATGGGACCACTATTTATCCCATGGTTCCCACAAGCTGTAGACCCGGCAGCACTCTACTTTCCGTTCCTACTGGTGTCCCTCATCTGATCACAAGGAGAGCTGGTCAGGACAATGTGGACATCGTGAATTACGGGGGCATGACACTGAACCTGAATCACACACACGACCTGCTCTACCACAGGGCTGCCTGGCACAAGAAAACCTTCTTTACCATTTAAGCCTGTTTGAGGATGGATTCTACTACTTGCAGTCTAGAGCACCCTAAGCAAATATGATTGGTGCCACCCATCTTCTAGACGCAGCGTGTGAGTCATACGTATTAAGTGGTGTTCGGATTAGTGCTCCTTGAGTCAGGTGACCATCTCTGGTCCAACCAGCCGAGACAGCTTTCAAGGATGAGAGGCGAGGCATGTTCCCCGTTAATACAATGGTTTAGAATGGACCTGGTTGCCCAAGTCCAGGGGCCATTTCTTTGGACTGTAGATGGAGCAGGCTTCCCAAATCATATGTCCCATGCCCAGCCAGAAGGGAACTGTCCCTTTCTTATGGTATTTTCCACTCCAGAGTCTAGTTCCATGTCTGACACATTCTTAATAAATATTGATCTAATGGATAAATAGAAGACTGTGTCCACCCGTGTCCTACCCATTCCTTGTCTCTATTACATGTTCAGCCTCACTCCATCTTCTCAGTAGAATGCTAAGTAGCACTTTCCCCTCATATGTGTAAAAGGGAAAAGAACCTCAGCAGCCCTTTAAATGCCAGATAACAGCTTGTGAGAAAGGATGTGAGTAAATACGCCTCTGCTCTGGTCCTAAAGTGGCATCTCTGAGGACAGGGACTCTAGCACTGTTGTGACAGTGACATAGATGGTAGTTTGGATGTGGCCTCCACCCCCAGGTGGGGCCCAGTCTCCACAAGCCAGTCACCCAGAAGCCTGAGTCTGCAGCTGTGTAACTGCATTTAAAAACAATGCTGACCCAGTGAGCTAGTAAAGTGGAAGATGTGCTGGGGACCCTGCGACTCAGCCATTCTGTTCGAGGTACACGCCCTGGAGAAACTTGTGCTCATGTTTAGCAGGAAGCTTGTATAAGGAGATCCACTGCCATATTGTTTGTAAGCCTGAAAAAGATGGAAGGAAAAGAAATTCTGGTGTAGTCATATGATGGAATAAAATGAATTAACTAGCTCCATACATCTACACGGATGGGGCTCAACATATCGAATGAATAAAGCAAGTGGCAGAATGAAGCATGCCTTATGGTAGCACTTATGTGAACATTTCAAAACATGAGAAGTAAATGAATGTGTTTTGAAGGATGTGTGTGTGTGTGTAGTAAAAAAAATATATTTAAAAATGCATCAACCAGAAAGAAGGACTTTAAATTTATAATCCTAATTGCTTTGGGGGATGAAGTTTATAGACTGAAATTGGGGGCCATTTGTCTTTAACTTTATCTGTTATATTTTGTGTGTGTGCGTGTTTATGTAAAATATATCTGAGGCAGAAACAAGCCAAACTTTTCATCTGCTTAATTATCCAGTGAAAACACTATTCTTGGGAAGCCTCAGGAAATGGGTCCTTCTGTATAGCTCGGCTTGCCAGACTTCTGAGAACTCACCTCATGAAGAACTAAAGCTTCATAAAAATATGTATATTCTTTACATTATTTCATGACTTTCTAAAAAAGCAATTTTTTCACAGTAATACATGCATACATTAAAAAACAACAACTAAAAGGCTTATAATAAATACGTCAGCTGCCTGCATAGTCTCCTCTCGCTGCTCAGCTACACTACCCCGTTAGCAACCTATTTCAACACTTCTAGCTGCTTTTTCTGGATTTACCTCCATATTTTTAAAGCATATGCTTATATAGATCTTTCTGGATTTTCCTAATTAGATATGAACTTCCCATTGTGGGCGAGAAGTATTTTACTCATACCCATAACTCATTCCCTCTACCCTTCTCCTGTTCCCCAATATCATTTTATTTCAATTTTGTACTAAATCAACACAGTATTTACATTATTAGAGCTAAATAAATACTGTTCGTTGCTAACCAGAAAATTTTATTGTGATTTATTTCCTTTCTCATACAATCTTGCTTTTCTTGGGTTAATAACTGCCTTCAGAAAACAATTTAGTTCATAGCAGCATTATTTACAATTGCCAAGATATGGAAGCAACCTAAGTGCCCATCAACAGATGGATGGATAAAGAAGATGTCGCCACACACACACACACACACACACACACAACGGAATAGTACTCAGTCATAAAAAAGAATGAAACTTTGACATTTGCAGCAACATGGATGGACTTAGAAGGCATTATGCCAAGTGAAAAAAGTCAGACAAAGACAAATACTGTATGATATCACTTATATGTGGCATCTAAAAAAGAAACTAGTGAATATAACAAAGTACTTTGTATAAAATAAGCTTCAAGAATATATTGTACAACACAGGAAATATAGCCAATATTTTATAATTATAAATGGAGTATAACCTTTAAAAATTTTGAATCACTATACTGTACACCTATAACATATAATATTGTACATCAATTATACTTCAAATAAATAAACAAATAAATACTTTAAAAATGCTTAATTTTTGATATAGGGACCTGATTTTATCCCGATATTTCTTTGGCTTTTTCCTTGACTTTCTTAAATTCATTTTTCCGATGATAAACCTATTGTCTATTGATTAGTAGTAGCAGAATTTAAACTAACTGGAGACCTCATTTCTGGAATATTCTATATTCTTATTCGGGTCAAGAATGCTGCCCAGTTCACATCCTAGGACTTCTGTTCACCCATTTCCTTGGGAACTGCTTTTGCCAACTTCTGCCTATCGAATTCCCCTTTCCCTGAACTCCATGCCCTGTTTGTTCTTGGATTACCCGCTCCAGCACATAAGGGCTTTCTAAGAAAGAAGGCACGTGAAGGATTTGAGCCCTTGTACATCTGAAAATGATTTCAGTTCACCTTTACACTTGATCAAATCTTGCTCTGGCAAAGACTCGAGGTTGCAAGTCATCTTCCTTCGTAAACGTGAAGGCGTTAACACATGTGAGTTTTACTCCAATTTGAAAAGATACGTGCACCCCAATGTTCATAGCAGCACTATGTACAATAGCCAAGACACGGAAGCCACCTAAATGTCCATCAACAGAGGAATGGATAAAGAAGATGTGGTTCATATATACAATGGAATATTACTCAGCCATAAAAAAAGAATGAAATAATGCCATTCGCAGCAACATGGATGGACCTAGAGATTATCATACTAAGTGAAGTAAGTCAGACAAATACCATATGATATCACTTATACGTGGAATCTAAAATATCATACAAGTGAACTTATTTACAAAACAGAAACAGACTCACAGACATAAAAAACAAACTTATGGTTACCAAAAGGGAAAGGGAGTAGGGGAGGGATACATTAGGAGTTTGGGATTGACATATATACAATACTACATATAAAATAGATAAACAACCAGGTCCTACTGTATAACACATGGAACTATATTCAGTATTCTGTAATTAACCATAATGGAAAAGGAAAAAAAAAAACACATGGGAGTTTAGCTTGCAACAGTGTTAGTAAATAGTTCTGATGTCCTTTTCTTTGTGTGTTAACCTCACCCCACCACTGTGGCGTTTATAGGGCTAAGTGAGGTGAAGAGTAGGATGCTGGGAGCATTCTAACAATTGCTTTAAAATTAATTACTCCATAATAATAACTTTTAAAAGCAGAGGCCAGAGAGAGAGGAATAAACTCACTGATGTCATAGTGTGGAACTATCGTTTGCATGTCCAGTTCTCAAAAAGGCCAGTCTGTTCTGGCTTTAGAACACATTTCTTTTGATAATATCACAACATATCGGAGACTGTGAAGAACTTGGGATTCATCAGATGGAGAGCCGGGGGTACCCTGAGAAGTGGAGTGTAAGGACTCCCCAGGCTGGAGTGCAATGGAACTCCGGTCTGTCTCTTGTCTCTCTGCTCAATATTTAAATTCTGCACAAAGCATGTGACTGGCCAAGCCTTGGATCATACTGTTTACAGTCCACCTGATGGCAGCCAGTAAATTAACAACTAAACAGCTAACTAAATAAATAAGGAAATAATTGTCTTCGACACGATGCAAAGATGAAAAACAAAGTCTTTCCTTTTGTCACAGTGCTCAGCCCATTTCACTCCTCTCCAAGAAAAAGAAAGTAGGTCTGGCTCTGTCTCCCAAACTACAAGCTGAACTGTGCAGACTGCTGGTCCCAGGGTCTATCTTGGTTAGAAATGAGTTCAGTGTGGAGTTTGAGCACCCTGATACAGTATAGACTCCCTCCCGGTCAGGGTCAGCCATCATTCGATGCTGACATATCCTTGGCAGCATTACCCTGCATGATACACTTGTACAACTTGATCATGAAGGATTGTCAGAGTGAGGTATTTGCAAGTCACTTAACTGGCTGGAAAGCCTTTGGATTAAGATGGCAATTAGCCATCTTGCATCCATGTTCCCTCACTAGGAATAGCCCAGTCTGCATGCCCACATCAACCTGTGTGAGTCTAAGGATTGTCATAAGATGGGTGTATTCGCTGCCAATGCTCCTGACCCAGGGGCCAATTTGTCTAAGTGACAGCTGGAGATCTGCAGACAGTGGAGCTGGTGGGGTTGAGCTCAGCAGGGCCAGCTGGGCAGGGTGTCCCCGCTGGTGTGTCAAATGACAGGGCTCACTCTGGAAGGCAGCGGCTCCTTCCTCCCATTTCACTCCAACATGGCATCATGGAAAGCGTTCTGGTTTAGGGATCAGGAAGGTGTGAGTTTATGCCTTGACTCTGAAATATACTAGCTTTAATAACTTGAGCAACTACCTCAGTTTCCTTGTCTGTAAAATGGTGAGGTCCACCTTTTGCAACTGTTGTGTAGATCAAGTAATTTCGTGTTGGTAAAGCACCTAGCATATGTCTGGGGTATATAGGTACTCAGCCTCCTTTCACCTCCAGGGAGGGGATGGTAGGGCACTGATTTAACCATAAAACACACAGAGAAACAAAGTTCCAAGGCAGGAGGAGGTTTCTTGTGAAAGGAGACAGGATTTTAAAAATCTGCATTTCTAAGAAATTCCCAACCAAGGGTAGTCCACTGGAACTTGAAATCTGGGTGACCCATCAAGGGAGCAGAGCCAGAGGGGCCCCTTCAGCCATTTAAGAGCCAACATACACCAATCCTCTGTAACTCTGTCCAAAGGAGAGAGAGTCCTTGTCCTGAGGGAGGAATTGGAGAGATCCCTGTGAGCAAGTGACCTATAGGACAGTCCAGAAATACCAAAGATCCAATGGGGCTGGGAATTGGGTAGTTGGGACACATACACAAAATTTCTTGGTGACTGAGATCTGCTTGTTAGAGACATTCCAACCACCACATTGATTCAGCAACTCAGTGGCTATGGTTAGCTGTACAAGTGTCACACGTTGCCTGCTCTGGAAATAAATCTAGGAGACTCAGTGATTGAGTCATTGAACAAATATTTACTGAGCACTTACTATATGCCAGGCAGTGTTCTAGGAACTGGGAGAATAAGGTTCCTGCTCTCATGGAGATTACAGTCTTGTAGGACAGAGAAACTAACCAAATAATAACAGATGGTGGTAAGAGCCATGAAGAAAATAAACAGGTTTCTGGACTGCGACCAGGAGAAAGGAGGGATCAACTGTGATCGAGTGGCCTGGGACAGCCGCTCTGGGTTGGTTACTTTAAAAGGAGAAATGAAAGAATAAAAAGGAGCCAGGAATGAAAAGGACCTGGGAAAAGAATGTTCCAGGCAGAAGGAAAAGCCAAGTTCAGAGTCCCTGCAATAAGAATGACCTTGGTGTGCTTGAGGGATGGAAAGAATGCCAGGGTGTCTAGAGCGGAGTGAGCAAGGAGATAAAGTACTAAGAGTTGAGGCTGGAGAGGTGGGAGCCATATTTATATTGGGGCAAAATGTCAGATTTTACTTAATTGAAATGTGGAGACTCTTTGGAGGGCTTCAAGCAGGGGAAGACACATTCAGGAGAGAGGAACTGGGACCTTAAGCCTGCCCCTGCCTTCCACTGCTGTAAGCTCCCACGTTCTGTTCCTAGACTTGGCTTGCACCTGTTGGTCAGGATGCCCTCCTCTCGTCCCCTCCACCCACGGGGAGGAGGACCGGGCCAATGCTCCTATGCACTGACCTTTAACCCATGACTCTGTTTGTCCCTCCGGCTCAGAGTTTTCCTTTGACAACACCTGATACCTCATTCAGAACCAGGTTTAATACCACCAACTCTCCAATTCATTTTCTATTTTCCCTGAGTCCAAGTCACCCTATTTTCCCTGCTTCCTGGATGTTACTGCTGCCAGGACTTCCCAAATTATAGAGAAGTGAGGGGCAGAGAGGTTCATGGACTAAAGAACAGCATAGAATGCTCCAGACATCAGGGGTCAGGAGCCTCAGCTGCCTTGGGAATCATTACTCCACCCCTCTGGTCCTCTCTGGGTTCCCTAAGCTGCACCATGTTGGCGTTGGACCCGATGGCCTTTAAGGCCCCTTTCAGCTAGTTTATAGAGTACAGTCGTATCCTGGAATCTGAGAGAAACAGAGAAAAACCATAAGGTAAAAAGCAGGTATGCTGTACGTTTGAGAAAAAATGGCTCCCCAGATTGGGTTTAAAACCACTCCTTGTTTCTTCGAAACCCCACTAAACTGCTCTCCAGCCCCCTGAGCTCTTGGCTTCTGGTAGTTGCATGTTTGCACCAAACAAATGTCTTCCAGGAGACAACATGAATGTTGGTGTCATTTAATTGGAGACTTGCCTGGTGTTTATATTTGAAACGGAAGACTTGGAACTAGTCGGTTTCAAATGTATATCAGCCAAAGCATGAAATCTTCTCCCTATATTTTTTCTCACGTATTAACATTTTACAGGAGTAATATATGTTTATAATTCAACAACTGCTATAGAGATACATGATGTAGAACTGAAAGTCGGCCGTAACGTTCCAGTGATAACCACAGTTAAGAAAAAAAAAAAAAAAAGGACATATTCTCTTACGTATGTACAATATGTATGTATGTATCATATATAAATATACTAAAAAAGATGTTTTAAAATGTTTGCGTTAGGCTAAATAATGCCCCCCACCACCAAATATATCCACATCCTAATCTCCAAAACCTGTGAACATTACCTTATTTGGGAAAAGGGTGATTAAGTAAATGTGAGTAAGTTAAGGATCTTGTTTTAAAGAGATTATCCTGAATTAGGTTTAGGGTTAGGGTTAAGGTTAGGTCATGTTCCAGGCAGGCCCTAAATACAGTCACATGTACCCTTCTTTTTTTTTTTTTTTTTTTGGCCGCGCCATGCAGCATGTGGGATCTTACCCCGACCAGGGATCGAACCCGGGCCCCCTGCAGTGGAAGCGAGGAGTCTTAACCGCTGGACCACCAGGCAAGTCCCACATGTATCCTTACACGAGGGAAGCAGAGGGAGATTTTACACACTGAGAGGAGGCTATGTGACGGTAGAACAGAGACAGATGTTGGTTTTAAAGACTGGAGTAGGGCTTCCCTGGTGGCGCAGTGGTTGAGAGTCCGCCTGCCGATGTAGGGCACACGGGTTCGTGCCCCGGTCCGGGAAGATCCCACATGCCGCAGAGCGGCTGGGCCCGTGAGCCATGGCCGCTGAGCCTGCGCGTCCGGAGCCTGTGCTCCGCAATGGGAGAGGCCACAACAGTTAGAGGCCCGCGTACCGCAAAAAAAAAAAAAAGAAAAGAAAAGAGCAGTCCTCCACCCCTTCAAAACCCCAAGTTTTCCTACCTAGAGGCAACTATTTAAAATTTCATAGCAAATTCTTCTGAAAACTTCCCCCATATTTCCAACCAGGGTGAATATATATTTTTTATATACAGTAAGTTCCCTACATACGAACGTTCAAGTTTCGAACTTTCAAAGATGCGTACGTGCATTCGCATGTCCAATCACGTAAGTTAGTTCACGGGTCTGGCGTACATCGTCACGTGCGTGCATCCTCTACAAGGTTGAGCCATTGTGTCCTTTACTGTACAGTAGGGTATAGAGTACAGTAGTATAGTATCTTTATTTCAAGCCCAGGATGTCCGGAAGCAAGCGTAAAAGCAGCGGTGATGTAGCTGGTACTCCTGTACTTTTCAAGGTACTGTACTGTAAGATTAAAAATGTTTTCTTTATTTTTTGTGTTTGTTTTTTTACGTATTAGTTGTGTGAAAAGTGTTGTAAACCTATAACAGCACAGTACCTAAATAGCCAATTGTGTTAGTTGGGTACCTAGGCTAACTTTGCTGGACTTACGAACAAATTGGACTTACGAACGTGCTCTCGGAACAGAACTTGTTCTTATGTAGGGGACTTACTGTATTGTCTGTTGACTTTGTATTTTTTTAAAAGGGATTTAAAAATTTTATACCTCCTAAACATATGCATGTATACACACATGCATACATGTACACACGCTTCTCTTCATCATGCTGTCGACTTCCAAAATAATTATTATATAACTTTTGGCTAAATCTATAGCCATATATTTATTATTTACATTGATATAAATTGTATTCATAAATATTCTATGTGGCGTGTACTAAGTTTACATTTCCCTTCTTGAACAACATTTTGTTGTTAATGATTCAGTTAATGATTGCTTCAAGTTTTGACTTGCCCACTCCATTTATATACATATCACTATACGTGCACCCCCAAACTCCGCCAGAAACAGAAAATCTTTCTCAATATATTCCAACACGTGAGATAATCTGTGATTTTTGTCCTCCATCCCCCACCTTGGAAGCACCCCGTTGAGATCTCCCCATCTTCCTGATCATTCAGAATTGGTTGCCTTCTAGATCTGCCTCTCTACTGTCATCTGTGAAATTCTTTTCCTTGTTTCCTGTTGGAGACCTGGCTTCCTGGATTCTCTGTCTTTCTCTTTCCTCCTTGTGCCTTATTCAAAATGAGCAGTCAATATTCTATTAGCTTCTGGAGAAAGGGTGCGTGTCATGAAAATTCTATTGCATACCTTTATCTTGCCTATGTATAACAATCTAGAAGAATCATTTTCCCTAAGAGTTTTGAAGGCATTTCCCTGCAGTAGGGAATATCTTACTTGGCTTCTGATATCGCTGTTGGTAATTTTAATGCAAACCTCATTTCTAATATTGTACATGTGATCTTATTTTCTGCTCTGGGAGTTTTTACAATTTTCATTTTATCCCCATTACTCTGAAATTTTATAGTGAATTTATTCATCATGCTGAGCATAAAGTAAGTCCTTTAAATCTGGAAACGCTTCAACTATGGAAAATTTTCTCTTACTAGTTTTTGGATAGTTTTATCCAATTTCTTCATTTTTTGGAAATTTTCACAGACTTTGAATCTTCTGGACTAATTTTATAAGGTGTTATCTGTTTCCTACTATTTTCCATCACTTTGTCTTTTTATCCCACTGCCTGGAGTTTTTTTCAAATATATGTATTTGTTCATTCTATCAAACTTTGTATTTTGGCTCCTTTAATTTTCAAGAAAAAACTTATTTGTTATTTTAAAAGATATTTTTTAAAAGCATCAACATTGTTTCTTATCTCTTTGGAGATATACACTAAAGTATCTCCCTGCATAGTACCCTGCTTTCTGCTCCTGCATTGTTTTTGTTTTCTTCAAGTTCCTTTATTCTGTTTGTATATTTTTCATTTAAAGGCTTTACACAAATGTTTCAAGTGTCTGGTATCCTTTCACATTGGAAAGTGAGGCATTGCAGAGATGGTTAGCTTTGTGTGCATAGACTGTTCTTATCCGATGGTGGGTTCCCATTAGGATGCTTCTGCAGGTGTCAAGGCCTTTTGCTAGGAGAACCTGAACTTCAATATCTGTAAGACTCGTCTCTCTTGCAGGTCAGCTTGTCTATCTTACAATTCTCTATTATAAAGACTAGAGGTTTTCTATTCCCTAATTCCCAGTTTGCAGTACAAACAACCTGCACCTCCCACTCTACCCAAGCTGTGCATGGTATTCTTGAGTCCTAATGTCCTCTGGTACACCACTTCTCCAAAGAGAAAACCTCCAGGCTCCTGCTTGCCAGGTGAGGGAGAGTTGTCTGATTGTCTAGGGTAGAGCCAGGACTCTACGCAGAGTCTCAATTCCTTTTACAGAGTTTCAGTCAATCTTTTACTTTGCAGCCCCAAACTTACCTTCACTTTTAATGACACCTATGACTAAGTCCAGAGTATTTACAGGGTTCTAGAAGAAAAATCAGTTGACTTCTTGATTACCCATCCAAGAACCTTGTGGGCATTTTATTTCAGCTTTCTCTGCTATGCAAAGTTAAATTTTACTTATCCATCTGTTCTCTAGCATTCAAAGTTCTCCTGATGCTTCTCCGTTTTCTTTTTTCCTTTCCCAGTCTTTGTCTGCATTTTCAACACTCCTATTAGTGGGGTCTTGGGTTAGAGCAGGGGAAAACACCTGAATTCCATCATCCACATTTTATAAGAAACTAATCTCTTCCCTTCCACTTCTCTCCTAGCTCTGAAGTCAAAATCTCCTCGTCTGAATTGGTGGCCCCCAAAACTTCTTTCCAACTGCAGGTGGGTGGTTACTACTTCTATTCCCTATTGGATGTGGAGCAGAGAAAGCCTCATCTGCCATGCAGCGCCCTCCCTCACCGCCATTTTGCACCAACCATCCCCTCCCCTTTAAACCTCCTTTAAAATTTCCTAGCTTGGAGCCATTTCTGTGGCCGAGGCATCTCACCTGATTGCTCCAGACCTATAAGCAGAACCTAGATCCCATGCATTTGCTAAGTGCTTCCACAGACACAACTTTTTACATCTTTACAACAATTCTGAATGATAGGTGTTACTTTTTTCCACTGCATGGATAAAGAAACTGAGGTTGAGAGAGGTGACGCTTCATACATCCAGGCAAGGGTGCACAGCTAGTAAGTGATAGAGCTGCAATTCAAATCCACATCAGCTCCTCCTATCACACCCTGGGACTTAACAGATGAGTACCTTTGCCTCCACACCCCCATATTTACTAATCTGGTATCTCCTACCTGCGGCAGTATCAGAGACTATCTACCACCACCACCATCACCTCCACCAATTGTCAGCCCTACCTACCCTTGGTTGTGTTCATGTGTCAGTTCCTGGTGTAAACAATGGCTTCGAATCAAAGACTCCCCCTTTGATTGGGTAAAGTCCTTAATATGCAAAGAGATAGAATAAATTCAGTCCACTCATTTTGTGCCCTTGGACAAACCTCTTAATCTTCTCATCATCTATTTCTTTATGTTTGAGTCTGATCTTCTGTTTAGGGATTTCTAGTTATATAAATGCTCAGAACTTTATGGGGCTACCCAGTCCGTCTCTGCAGTATTCATATCCCCTTCTTTCTTTTTGTATTGACCTTGTTATCTTTGTCCCACTTCCCTAACATCTGTCTCCACATGTGCCATGAACTAATTATCGCTGCCTCCGAGCTTCATAGATTGTTAGAGCAGAAAGAAGATGAGCTTTCACCCAACCCCACGGGTCTGCGTGGATCCTGAGATCGGACTTTCTTACCATTTAATACCCTTCTCTCACCATATCACGCCACTGTCATCAGCAAGCCACGTGTCAAGAGAGACACAGCTTCCCAGGCTGCGTCCTCAATAAAGAGGATTCCCACCATGGGCAGAGAAGCCATTTATTCCTTCATACATCTAGCCACTCATTAATTCAACGAATAGTTACTGGGCATCTATTATGTGCCAGGCTCTCTATTAGGTCCTGGGCATACAAGGAAGAATAAGACACAAGGCAGTCTCTGACTCAAGGGCTGACCAGACAGTGGAGGAAAGAGATCCGTAAATCAACCGTCACCATGTAAGTTACGACTGGTGGATGTGTGGCTAGCTGTGTACCGGAGGAGCACTTCAATCAGGCCTGCAATCTGGTAAGGTCATGGAGGCTTCCCAGAGGGGGCAATGCCTGGGTTTTGGAGGATGAGCCCCACGAATGCTCACTTGCTTCTACTTTTTGTCTAGTCCTTCTGATTATTTTATAAGGAATGATTAAATGTGAGTGCTGAAAAGGCCTTTAGAGATTATATAAACAAACTCCCAATTTTATGAACAGGGAAAGGAAGTCAGGAGAAAGGTGATGACATATCCAAGCACACTGGTAGGGATGCCTGAGGAAATTCTATTTGTACAATTGGGTCCTTCTAGCAAAGCGATCGTGTCATAAGGCTATTTCCTGGGTCACCAAATTGTCCTCCAAATTCGTTGAAAGCTATGGGCCTTGGATTATAAATGAAATGATGCCGTTTTGTTAAAAAGTAGTAGTTCGATAGGCACAGTGCTGGTTTAAATTATGGGAGCATCACTGACTTTTGGTAACACAATTTTTTTTTTTTTTCTCTTCGCGGTACGCGGGCCTCTCACTGCTGTGGCCTCTCCCGTTGCGGAGCACAGGCTCCGGACGCGCAGGCTCAGCGGCCATGGCTCACGGGCCCAGCCGCGCCGCGGCACGTGGGATCCTCCCGTACCGGGGCACGAACCCGCGTCCCCCGCACCGGCAGGCGGACTCTCAACCACTGCACCACCAGGGAAGCCCTTGGTAACACAATTTAAAGGCTCAGTGGGGCATGTGTGCCCTTGCAGCACTGGCAGCCCAGCCTGGGCTCTCAGAAAGAGCATGACGCACCCAGGAGCCTGCCATTCATTCTTCAGGACCATCTGGCAAAACGAGTCACCCATGTTGGTCTGTGGTCGGTTGTTATGCCTGCCTGAATGTCCCTCTCTCTCTCTCCCAGGGCTCTTCAGAGACCCACAAGTTTCCAATCCACATCCTCCCCCCACCAACCTGGATGCAATGACCAGAGTTATAACCACCTGCCCCAGCATCAGGAACCTCCCCCTCCTCCATACTGGGTCTAAGGGTGGCAGGGGAACAGAAGGGAACAGGGATGCTTGCTCTTGTTTTCCCCAGCTCTGGTCACCCTGTGCTCTTTGGTAAGAACCTCCTCTTTGTTTCAACTTCAGAATGAGGAAATTAACCTCCAACCTTTCTAAAAACCTCAAGGTCCCTAGGGTGGTGAGTGACAGCCAATTTCAGAAGCAAGGACTCTTGACTCTTAATCCAGTCACTTCCCCCTTTTCTCTATACCTCCTCCAATGCAACACTGGATGCAGAAGGGAAGTCCCAGCAGTAAATAAAGGATGACTTTTGGGGAAAGTTCCTGAGTCTGTCTGAAACAGTTTGTAAGGATATAATCCCTCGGCTCCCTTCAGGGGAGTTCCATCAAAGCACATGGTCTTCCGACGACGACCCCTTAACTCTTAGTTCCGAGTGGCCACCTTCTGTGCTAGCACAGGAATGTGTACACGATGTAGAGGACGGATGGATGCCCGACTCCCTAGGAACTCTGCCACCATCCTCCCCCCCAGCACACAGCACTCACTGAACCACAAGGGGCCCCAGCTCAGGCTCTTAGATTTTTGTTCCCAAGCACCTGCCTTGATCTACTCTTCACATCTGTTAGTTATCCATCATTGCTGCGTAACAAATTACCCCAAGACTCGGTGGCTTATGACAACAAACTCACAGTTTATTATTCCATAGTTTCTGGGGGTGAAGGATCCAGGCATGGTTTCCTGGGTCCTCTGCTTCTGGGTCTTTCAAGGTGCAATCAAGGTGCAGGGGCTGCCGTCATCACAAGGCTCAAATTGGGGGGAAGCTACTTCCAAGTTTGCCCATGCGGCCATTGACAGGATTCAGTTCTTCATTAGCTGGAACCTTCCTCAGTTCCTTGTCACGAGGGCCTCGTCATAAGCAGCTTATGACATGGCAATCGGATTTATCAGACAGAGCAAGTGAGAGGGCAAGACAGAGCGAGCAAGATGGAATTCAGTCTTTTATAACCTAATTTTGGAAATGACATTCCATCATGTTTGCCATATTTGCTGGGAACAGGTTACTAGGTCCCGCCCGCAGAAAAGGAGAAGGCATTACACAAGAGTGTGAGTACCAGGAGGCTGGTCACTGAGCATCTTGGAAGCTGCTTTGTTGGTTTCCCAGGGCTGCTGTATCACAGACTAGGTGACTTGGAACACAGTCCTGGACGCTAGAAGTCCCAAATCAAGGTGTCAGTAGCACCATGCTCTCTCTGACGGGCTCTAGGGGAGGATCCTTCCTTGCCTCTTCCCAGCTCCTGGTGGCTGCCAGGTTCCTGTGCATTCTTTGGCTTGCAACTGCTTACGTCCAATCCCTCTACCATCATCATATGGCATTCTCCCTGTGTGTCACAGTGTGTCACTGTCATTTTCTTTTTTTGTTTGGTTTATATCAAACCGAACAAAAAAATTAATTCAACAAAATCTATATTAAATTTTGTTTAATATTATTCATTATTATTAATTAAATACCAAATTTCTAAAAGTATAATTCAGATGGAAGAATCCACAGTAATGCACATGAATACAGATGACTTCACGTAAATAAAATCAGCGATACCAGAAGAAAATGCTTTTACTTTTGCCACTATGACAAAAGGCCCAAGTGAAAGGTGCAGAGGACGCTTTCTAGAACAGTGATTTCCAGCTTCGGGGGGAGGGAAGGTGCTCTCGTCTGTGTGTGTGTCTGTGTCTCTATGTCCAAATTTCTCTCTTCTTATTGGACACCAGTCATGTTGGTTTTTGGATCCACCTTAATCCCATAGGAGTGCATCTTGAGTTGATTATATCTGCAAAGACCCTATTTCCAAATAAGGTCCCATTCACAGGTTCCAGGTAGATATGGATTGGGGGAGATGCTGTGAAACCCAGTACAGCTATCTACTACAACACCAATTTTGCCCCTTCCATCCCCCGGCGGTGGCCTCATTTCACACTCCCTTTTCTGTCCTCTCATTGCTATTCAACCCAAACTTGATCCTGATGCACAGGCTACAACGACTCAAGAATGATTTGGTTATTCACGGCTGGGTGCCCATGCCTCTTAGAGGATCAGAACAGCTTTAGGGCCATCCTATCCTGAGACTGACCAAGGGATTTTTCAGTAACAAAGCAGTTAATACATGTGTCCTCTGTAATCCCCTGGGATCTGGACAATATTTCTGCTGAGAACAAGACCTTGAGGGATTTGGGAACCAAGGTGAAGACATCAAAGCAAACTGGCTATGTCTCTGTGATCTTAAAGTCATCATTTTCATTTCCTTTCCTCTTTCAATATACCCGAACCCGTGACACATCCCCTTCCAGAAATGCATCTCACTAAAGCAGTAGCTCTCATTGGGACTCCATGCTTCCTTGGCAAGGAGAAGTGGCTGGTGGGGAAGTGTATAAAAATGTCTGGGTGAGTGACATGTTGTTTGAAGGTAATTCTGATACTGACTCTTTCACCCCCATTCCCCACCAGGAGATATTGGGCAGTAATGTAATTAAAAAGGAACATGCTCACTAAACCGCCAATTCACAACGATTCCACTCCTACCCATACACTTAATATACTCAATTAACCCTAGAGAAACTTATTACAAGCACACATAAAGCACATCAAAGGATATTCATTGCAGCATTGTTTGTAATGGCAAAAACTTGGAAGCAATGCAAATGGCCTTCAGTAGGAGAATGGATAAGCAAATGCTGGTATATTCCTAAAATGGAATATTATATAGCAATTAAACCAACTAGATCTATACGAATGTATAAAAATAGATCCTGAAAAGAAAACCAAGTGAAGAAAAGCAAATTGTAAAACGTTACATACTGAATGATGCCATTTATGTTAAATAAGAAACACACCAAACATTATGTTTATGGGCATCTATATGTGCAGTAAAAGCTGAAAAACCACAAACAGGAAGGAAATCAACCAAACGCATGGGTCCTGATTGCCTTTAGGCATGGAGGGAGGAGAATGAGGCTGAAGAGAGGAAAGGATGATTTTAACTTTATACTACACTAATTCTTTTATGTCGGGCTTTATAGAAACCTGACATAAAACAACCAAATGTTGTTGTTTCACTGGTATTTGTTATATTCTTATTAGCAATCTAACACAACACTTTAAAACAACTATATTGCAATAAACATTTTTTTAAAAAAGAAGCAGAAAATCTGAATAGGCCAGTTACTATTGCTGAGAAGATTATTACTGAGAAGATTATTCAGAAAATAAAAAATTTACTCCAAAATAAATAAATAGGAAATAAGAATGCAGACGAGGCTCTAATTTGCAAAGACTGAATTCCCAAGGGAACGTGGTCCCCTACAGTTGTGCCAGGCATGACCTGTGTGGCCATGGGAAGGACTGTGATGTCCTGGCCATTGAGACAAGCGCAAAGAGTATGAACTCATCCCATATGAGTTCATCTTGAGTTGATTATATCTGCAAAGACCCTATTTCCAAATAAGGTCCCATTCACAGGTTCCAGGTAGATATGGATTCAGCTGGTGGAGAAATGCCAGGTCCTGGGTTACAACTAAGCTACGGGATCGCCCACATTTTCATTGCCAGACTACTCACTAAACCTCTACTGGGGCATCGTAACTGCAGAAAATCCTTAGACCTGGAGCAAGAGGGGAAGAGCGATCCTGACCTGACATCTTTCTCATTCTGAAGCCTGTCCAAACTTTTGAGTCACTGTTCTTGGATTCCTGTATCTGTTCAATGGCATCTTTCAGGAGCCAGTCCAGGGGACATCGCTTCCAGTGCAATCAAAACAACCATGTCCGGGGCTTCCCCGGTAGCGCGGTGGTTGAGAGTCCGCCTGCCGATGCAGGGGACACAGGTTCGTGCCCCAGTCCAGGAAGATCCCACATGCCGCGGAGCGGCTGGGCCTGTGAGCCATGGCCGCTGAGCCTGCGCGTCCGGAGCCTGTGCTCCACAACTGGAGAGGCCACAGCAGTGAGAGGTCCGTGTACCGCAAAAAAAAACAAAAAAACAACCATGTCCAGAACACGATCATATCCCTACGAGTCATGCTCATAAGAAGAACCAAACCAAGTTGTTGAAATGACACAGTCATCATCCAGATACAGAAACAAAGTGGCTTGAAGGGTGCACAACTCGTCATGCCCTGATTGAGCTCATCATCTCTGGCCCCTGGTCCTCTATCCTATTTTTTCCACATCCTGTAATAGCACCACCACCTGCTTGATTTCTCAAGCCGGAAACCCAAGGCTCATGATTAACACCACTTTCTCCTTTGCCACATACAATCAATCAAATGACCACTAAGTGCAGCCCAGTCTACCTGCTAAACACCTGTCAAAGCCATCCACTGGTCTCCATCCCTTCTGCCACCGTCTCAGTCCAGGCCTGGATCACTTACTCAGACTGTAGTAACAGCGTTCTAACTGGTTCCTCCGGCCACCGCCCTGCTTTCCATCCATTATCTACTGAGCAATCAGAGGCATGGTTCACAAACAAATCTGCTCACATCCTTCCACCCCTTAAAACCTTCAACGGCTTCTCTGGTTCTCTAAGATAAAGACTCCGATCTTCAATGGCTTACGATGCCTTCCACGTTAGGCTAACTATTGTGCCACCCTGATCCCTGTGTTCCAGCCACACTGCAGTTGATGTGCCCCTTTTGAAGGAACTACAATGCAGAGGACATCTCCTTGAGACCCTGATCCCTCGCTATGATGCTAGGCACTGAAAGCTGGGTTTTTGCCTTTTCCAAACTCAGTCTCTAATTATCTCTCTCTGAACTTGGAATGTGTTTATTGCCATCAAGACTCCATCTTTACCACCCTTCAAGGTCCAGCTCAAAAGCCACCTTCTTAAGATGCTTTTTGTGATTGCATCTCCTGCCCCCAACACACACACACACACACACACACACACACACACACACACACACACACA
>NW_021703786.1:56553535-56568470 GCF_005190385.1 Monodon monoceros
ACACACACACACACACACACACACACACACACACACACACACACACAGAATCACTCTCTGTCTTCTGTGTCCGAATGTCATTTCATTGATTCTTCTTTTTCAAGCCATCTGTCTGTCCTTCCTTCTGGGACTGAAGGCAGGAACAACATCTTTCTCTGAATCAGTAACCAAAAAAAGTCACTTCAATATAGTAGGTGCTCAATAAAGGTGTGTGGAATTGAGTTTAACAGCGTGGATGGACTGGAAACAGGTCTCGAGTGTGAAGGAATGAACAGGTATTAAAGACGCCAAGCGTTCCAACTTTTCTTAAGAAGCTCTGTGGCTCCAATGTTCATTGCAGCTCTATTTACAATAGCCATGATGTGGAAGCAACCTAAGTGTCCATCGACAGATGAATGGATAAGGAAGATGTGGCACATATATGCAATGGAATATTAGCCATAAAAAGAAACAAAATTGAGTTATTTGCAGTGAGGTGGATGGACATAGAGACCGTCATACAGAGTGAAGTCAGAAAAAGAAAAACAAATACCGTATGCTAACACATATATATGGAATCTAAAAAACAAAAAAAAGGTTCTGGAGAATTTAAGGGCAGGACAGGAATGAAGATGCAGACGTAGAGAATGGACTTGAGGACACGGGGAGGGGGAAGGGTAAGCTGTGACAAAGTGAGAGTGGCATGGACATATACACACTACCAAACGTAAAATAGATAGCTAGTGGGAAGCAGCCGCATGGCACAGGGAGATCAGCTCGGTGCTTTGTGTCCACCTAGAGGGGTGGGATAGGGAGGGTGGGAGGGAGGGAGACGCAAGAGGGAGGAGATATGGGGACATATGTATGTGTATAACTGATTCACTTTGTTATAAAGCAGAAACTAACACACCATTGTAAAGCAATTATACTCTAATAAAAATGTTGAAAAAGAAAAAAGAAGCTCTGTGGCTCCCCTTTTAAATTCCTCTACACTTAAAACCTCTGCCAGCTACTTCCCTTGAACCATTTGGACAGATGCACTAATAACAATGATTTCAAGTGAGACTTTGATGTCAGTCCCTCATTCCCACTTCAAAAAAAACCAAAAAACCCTGTATTCAGAGGCACACAGAAAGGGTGTAATTATCATTTCAGGAAAATATGTTAATTTGATGCAATGCATTACTGCTCTTACAGCTCTCAGCCCTTGCACCAAATGGCTGTAAAATGGATGTTACGGGAAAAAAAATACACTTTTCTTCCTACTCACAATATAGGTACGGAGCAAAGGCACAAAGAGTAGGGGTCTGACGTTAAGGCAGGAAGGCTGGGACGGCGAAGGTTTTCAGTGGCTGGCAAGTGTACCGTTGTGATAATGTTTCCAGCATGGAGGAGACTGTCTGAGCTGCCTCCCCACTCAAACAGGAGTATTAAAAGTCCATAGTGAGGGCTTCCCTGGTGGCGCAGTGGTTGAGAGTCCGCCTGCCGTTGCAGGGGACACGGGTTCGTGCCCCGGTCCGGGAAGATCCCACATGCCGCGGAGCGGCTGGGCCCATGAGCCATGGCCGCTGAGCCTGCGCGTCCGGAGCCTGTGCTCTGCAACGGGAGAGGCCACAACAGTCCATAGTGAGGTGGAAGCATTGGGGACAGGCTGCAGCGCTGGCTGTCTACTCGGGGAAGACCCAACTGCCCTGTCAAGGATGGAGCTGACATACCCCATCCGGCTTCCTGGGGCCTCCAAGGCTGCCGGCTCCTTCCTATCCAGAGCCCCCCTTATGCATGCATGAGTCTCTGTGTCCAACCTCCAGTTAGGAGAAGAGCTGCCCCCTGCACGAGGCTCAGAGGACCACACTGACTCTCCTCTCTGGGCTGAGAGGGAGTGAGGTCTCCCTGACCGAGTCACTGCAGGCACCTCCTTCCTAGAAAGTAGGTAATTCCTCCTCCTTGCAGGGATGTTGTGAGAATTAAATGGGGGATGTGGCTATAACATGTTTAGCTTAGTGAAAATGCTTTAAAACGGTAGTTCTTCTTATGGTTACTATTATATTATCATCTGAGTATCCTAGGGAGTAGGCTGATTAAAAATAATAATCAAAGGGAGTGATAAAGTGACCCAGGTCTTAAGGAACCCCCCTGAGAAGCTCTCAGTTTCTACCATTTCAGGAGGAACTTCTATGTATGGAAAGAGCATTTTGCATTCACACATCTCTGGGTCTCTGGGCCTCTGGGCCTTGGGGCCACTGGGCAGGGATGGAAGTGACCTGGGAGAACCCAGGAGAGGGATGGCTGTCCTTCACCTGCCCGGTGTCTGGGTGATCCGGAAGTGTGAGAAGATGCTCTTGTAGTAGATGCCCATCCCCAACTGCTTTAGTCCTTTAGGGCTGCTACAACGGATACCATAGACTGTGGCTTATAAACAGGATAAATTTCTCATAGTTCTGGAGGCTGGGAAGTCCAAGATCAAGGCATCGCCAGATTCGGTATCTGGTGAAGACCTACTTCCTGGTTCATGGTCGGTTGTCCTCTAGCTGTGTCCTCACACGGTACAAGGGTGAGGGAGGTGGGGCCTCCCTTACAGGGGTGCTAATCCCATTCGTGAGGGCTCCACCCTCATGACCCAATCACCTCCCAAAGGCCCCACCTCCAAATATCATCACACTGGGGAACAGGTTTTAACATATAAATTTTGGGGTGGTAGGGACACCAACAATCAGCTCACAGCACCCACCCAAATAATTTCAGGATAGGTACAGAATCCCGTTCCACTCTCCACGTGGTGCGCAGGTGGAGGGACTGGCTGACTTAGGTTAGATCAACTAGAAATGTCCCATTAGTGAGCTGGCTCCCCCCTGAGGAGAGAAGGGGTGAGGGAAGCTGGGGGACTCATGCTCTACCCCAAGGAGGAAGGAGGTCGGGGCAGAGAAGCGGTGGGGGACACCGGGGTCTGCTCAGCAAACAGAACATGTGAGGCTCAGATGCCCTCTCTTTTCCTGCCTTGCATCCGTGGGAGCACCAAAGGAGGAATCGGCCGGCTGGTGTCCAGTGATCAGAGGAGGGTCCAGCGGAGTCAGGAGAAGGGATCTCCATGCATGCCAGCAGCAGCCCATGGCCCCAGTTACTGAGGTAGGGGGCACCAGCAGAAACCCAGAGGCAGAGAGCCTTGGCAGGGAATGGTGCAAAGCCAAGTCTGCTCAGTCATCCTGGACAGCGCCCTTGTTGATCACCAGTGCCAAAGCCCAGGCTTGCTGGCAGCCCTGGGGGCGGGTTGAGTCCACCATTGAGACCTTGCTGAAAGTGACAGGAGGGGTCCCAAGAGAGCAGTGTTGCCAGAGTGGAAACCAGACCTCCAGATGGAAGGGGAGGGAACCAGTCAGGGTGACAGACCAGCCCTCAGGCCTTCAACTCACAACTGAAGGATGGGAGACAACAGAAGACCTTTTACAGGGGGGATGTAGGTGTGGACGAGGGCACAGCTAATATAAATCTGAGAGGGCTTGGTGACTGGGAGCTCAGGGGAGGCCCTGGAGAGCCAGGGTCCAGGAGGCTTCGGGGGGTTTAATTAATTTCTGCCCTGCCTAGCAACCTGGGTCACTGCCCCAAACCCCTACCCAGCAGCATGACTGCTAAAAAACGAGGTTCTCTAGTGCAGATTAGAAGAAAGTGCCCCTTCTCAAGACGCTTAACTTGCATCTGTCAGGAACTTGTCACGATATACTGATTTTGTTAGAGCAAGAAATTTTACTGCCATATGATAAAAAACTGTCGTAATAAGTGCACAAGTCAGCAACATGAGAGGTACCAGCTTCGGCACGGTGTCCGTGTACACTGTCCAAACCACCGTGGGGCGTGAAGCCTCCGGTCAACATCTGGAGCTGGATTTCACTGGGGCTGTGATAGGGCGCTGAGTCTTGCCTCAAGTGGGGTGTCCAGGCAAGAGAACTGCCTCCCCAAAAATGCTCAAGGCTGGGGCAGAGCTGGGGGGCCTCAGGCCTATTGTCTTTCCTAATCCAAACTTCAAACTCACCCCTCAACGGAGCTCAGCTGCAGAGCCAAAAGGAACGCTCATCACCCAGTTAGACCAAGGGAGAATTTTAGAAACAAAATACTTGCCCAGCTTGGTTTGTGTTTTTACTTAAAGAATCTAAAAAAGTAAGTGGGGTCTCCAGGAGCAGCAGAATTAAGAAGACACAAGGCTTTGAGCTTTCTTTGATGTCAAGAAGCACAGTTACAAAACAACCATCGATTACTGTGTCTCTCCCCAGTTTCCAAAAGGCTTTAACAGTCACTGTGTCGTTTTATCCACAGAATACTTCTCTGCGAAAGGCAGAGTGGGGATTATCCTCATTTCGCAATGAAGAAATTGCACTGCAAAGTTTTATGACTTCTCCGATGCCATGCATTTACTCAGTGATTCAGGAACATGCGGTCTTAATCACTCGGGGACTGGGGCACACTGTGAGTACTCAGGAGTAGCCTACTGCATGAAAACATGCAGAAAGAGAAATTAATGGACGAGTTGCTAGGTTATAGCATTGACGAAGTGACCTGACTGGCCAGGCTGACCTGGTGTAGGATTACTTGGGGGTTACTGGGCTTTAGTAAGCATACAACAGAGTGCAATGATGAAATGATGCTTGTGACCCCAGCCATAATCTAAGTGGAGGGGTCAGAGATCACAGAGAAATGCACATTGGGACCGTGTCTGTAACTTGGCATGTTGTAGAAAGAGCACACCTTTTAGAGTCAAAGTCTGCAAGACATGGGACCATCTATTTCATCTCTCTGGGTCTTGGTTGGCCCAACTGTTCAATGAGGCAAATCCTATCGACTTTGGTAATTCATGCAAAACCGTAGGTGTATTGTCCTGGAATGTAATAAAAACTCAGCAAATATTCATTGCTATTCCTCTCCTCAGAACATGGTTAAAGGCATTATTCAGCCCAGCCATTTCTCAGTGGAAGACAAGGTGGTCCCATGAAGTTGCATGGAACCCAGGTACAGAGAAGAGTAACGAACTGGCTGCCCGACCTCCCCTGCTTACCTGGCCTCACCTCTCCATCTTTACGTCCTGAACTCATTCATTGGAGCATGTGGGTATTCACTCATGCTCTCACTCACTGTGTAGACATCACTGGAACTCACTAGTGTCTTTAGCGCTCCTCTCTTTCTGAGGCCACACCTCTTGAATTTACGCACAGCCATGTGCCTTGTTCTGGACAATGGAACATGAGCAGAAGGGATGTATGTGACTTCTGGGTGAAATAATTTAAGGGTCAGTCTATTCTTCATGCTCTCTTCCCTCCCCACAGCAAACCCCAAAGCCTGTTTGGGAGGGTGGCATCTAAAATGGTGATTCCTGGGCTTCCCTGGTGGCGCAGTGGTTGAGAGTCCGCCTGCCGATGCAGGGGACACGGGTTACTGCCCTGGTCCGAGAAGATCCCACATGCCGCGGAGCAGCTGGGCCCGTGAGCCATGGCCACTGAGCCTGCGCGTCCGGAGCCTGTGCTCCGCAACGGGAGAGGCCACAACAGTGAGAGGCCCGTGTACCGCAAAAAAAAAAAAAAAAAAAGGTGATTCCTCTGTAAACCTGGATCCCTGAGTAATTATAATGAGTTATTATAATCCTCCCTCTGACCCACGTTAGAAATAAAGCCCGCATGAGCAGTAGACCTTTGGAAGTTTTGAATACTGAGATTTCAGGTTACTTGTTACTCCACCATACTCATACTTATTCTGACATATATTCACTCGATTTTTCATTCATTTAACAATTTTTTTTTTGAGCAGCTAACAAGTGCTGAGTACCCTCTAGGTGTTGAGGACTCATAGGGAACAAAACAGACCCAGCACCTATTCTCACAGAGTCAAAGTCAGGTGTAGTAAATAAACATATATATTAGGTTGTCGATGCTATGAGGAAAAATAAGATAGGGTAAAAGGCTTGGGGGAAAGCTGTTCTGGATGCAATGGTTAGGGAAGGTCCCCTGAGAAGATGCCATGTGAGCAGAGACCCAGGTGAAATAAGGGAGTGAATGTTTCCCAGTGTCTAGGAGGGAAGCGTTCTGGAGAGAGGGAAGAGTGAGTGCAAAGGCACTGAGGTCAGATCACGATGCTTGGCATGTGGCAGGAGCAGCAAGAAGGCCAGCGTGGCTAGGACAGGGTAAATACACAAGAGAGAGGGCAAAAGATGAGGTCACATCAAAAGACACCACTGAGAAGGTGAAAAAGCAAACACAGTCAGGAAGGAAACATCTATAATGCACATCTAACAAAGGACTCATACCTGGGATATTTTTAAAAGAAATTCCTACAAATCAATGAGAAAAAGCCAAACAACCTAAGTTCCCTTAAATGCGCAAGAGATTTGAACAGGTAACGTACAAAAGAAGATACCCAGATTGCCAATAAGCCAATGAAAAGGTGTTCAACCTCATTACTCCTCAGGGAAGTGAAATTTTCAAGCAAAATGAGACATTCCTATACATGCCAAGAATGGCTAAAAAGACTGAACTATTCCAAGTATTTGCAAATATCCATCAGCAGTAAAATACGTAAATAAATTGGATAGTCACACAATGGAAAACCTCACCTTTGTGTGTATCAAAGCACAGCGCATTGATACAAGAACATGGGCAAATCTCAAAATTCACGTTGAATGAAAGAACCTAGACACAAAATTGTCCATACTCTATTATTCCATGTAAATGAGGTTTAAGAACAGGCATAATGAATCCACAGTGATAAAAAGACTAGTGGTTACTGTGAGTGAAGGTGGGTATAAACTGGAAAGAGATATAAGGGAACTTTCCAGGTGATGAAAATATTCCATACCTTGATCTGGGTGGTGTTCACCTGGATGTATAAATTTGTAAAACTCTATTGAGCTGTTTCCTTAAGACCTGGGCATTTTACTGTATGTAAGTTGCACCTCAGTTGAAAAGAACCACAAAAAGAGAGAAGACAAGAGGTTGGCCAGGTAGAGGCAGTGACATCGCGTAGGACCTTAGGGCCCTGGTGAGGATTTCGGATTTCTTTCTACAAGAGATGGAAGGCACTGGAAGGTTCTGAGCAGAGCCAAGACATGATCAGACTTACATCTCAGAAGGATGATTTTGTCTGCGGGGTGAGAAGTAGACCTTGGTGGGATCCAAGTGGGTGGCAGCAAACTCTGCGAGCAGAAGACCCGCAAGAGGGGATAGTGACGTAGCCCTGGGTGGTGAAGGATCAGGGAGGGGCAGCAGTGGCCAGGTCCTGGGTAAACGTCTGAGGTTGTGAAGCCACGGTTTGATGATGGGTTGGGAGCCAAAGAGATGGGCCGGAGTCTGACACTGACTTTGGCCTGTGCGCCTGGCAGAATGCAGCTGCCAAAGCCTGGGATGAGAAGGACCCGAGGAGAGCGGCTGGGGGGTGAGGGGCAAGAATCTACCTTGAACACGAGAAGCTGCGATGCCCATTAGACACCCAATGGAGTGCTGATGAACTGAGCCAGGATGAAGGAGCAGCAAATGTTAACTCTCCCCCCATCACACACTCACATTGCCTTAAATAAATAATAAATAAATGAAACACAGACTCCTTCCCCTTTGTTTTCGTCTTATAGAAGGAAGACGTGAATCTTAACATGCCAGCTGCTGAGACTGGAAAACACAGCTGAGACTTGAAGGCCAGCTGGGCTTGTTGTGACACCGTTTCTGGGTCTTCCCTCCGTCCTGGTGTCCCCGGGTTTGGCACACGTGGGGCCTTGCCCCTGCTTCTGCCGCACCTCTGCTTTCAGCTTCGGGTCGATGAGCTTCTGCTCCCCGCACCCTCCCACATGGGGGGCCCAGCCATGCGCAGGTGGGAAGGCTGTCAGAGCAAATCGCCTCCATGCCCTGTCTTGAATAAACACGCCATTACGGAGCCGAGGACTGTATGTGGAGGAGAGGGAAAATGTCATTTTGGTAAAGGCCTCAATTAGAAGGAAGAAAAGCCAAAGCGACAACATTAAATATTCAGGTTTCAGGCCTATTAGGAGGTTCTCTACGGGGGCACGGACACAGACAGAGCTGTCAACTCCTGGGAAGTAGGAAGGGCAGCTTGGAGAGATGGGAAAAAACCCAGGCATTAAAATCAGACCGGCTGAATTTTCAGTCCCAGCTCTGCCACTTGCCAGCCGAGTGGCCTTCCAGAAGTTAATTCACTTCTCTAAGCCTTGTTTTCTACATTTTAAAATAGACTTACAAATAGGGTAGGATCCTGGGGAGGATCCAGCTACGATTCACGGCTACAGTAAACACTCAAGATACCTGCACGCTTTTCCCCTCTTCCCACTCCAGCCTTGAGTGTTGTTACGTAACCCAAGCATCCTCGGCATATGGATGCAATTTGCATCACATAAATATTAAGAGGGCACTTTTTTTTTTTTTTTTTTTTGCTTTTACTCGTACTTTCTTAACGCAGGACCCTTGAGACATCGCTCTGCTCCAAGACACGAAAGCTTATGCTCTGTGCCTGCACTGACCCCCAGATAGCCACATGAGGGCAGCACCTCCCCAGTGTGACAGCTTCCTGTGCAGGAAGGGATCCGTGTTCCCTTACAGGCCAGGCTGCGTCCACCTGGATCCCCCAAACTGGGGCGCCCCCGCGCAACGCACTGAATCACGCCTCTCAGTGCTCACATGCTGGTGTGACCCCCTTCTGCACACCATAAAGCTCCGTAACTCGCTTAACTGATAGAAGGTGGACGCTTTGCCGCTTCTGGGCCTTCCACCTGCCTTTCGAGCTCTTAGGAACCCTGAGCTTCCATGGAAGAAACCGGCCAACCCTCCTGGAGAGACCACGTGAAAAGGCCCTGAAATTACAGAGGGAGAGACCCAGCTGTCCTGGCCTCCCGGCCGAGCCTCTAGATATCTCCAGCCACAGCTGCCATCTGACCACACTGATGAGAGACTCGAGTGAGACCTGCAGCAGAACTTCCCAGCTGGGCTGTCAACTCGCAGAACTAGGAGAGATAATGAAATGGTGGCTGTTTTAAGCCAATGGGTTGGTGTGGCCCGGTGATCGAGAGCTGAAGCAAGCAGCTGTGTTTTCCTGCATCTTCAGTTCACCAGACTCTCATGGTCCACAGAGGAGTTTGGGGAGAAAGCCCGTTTCACTTTGGACCATCATGAAACATCTCCCTCTACTTGGCCTGCATCCCCTCCCTCCCCTGGGTGACAGCAGGATTTTCACTGGGCGGGCTGGGAGCAGTAACAGAGACAGATTCTACGCTGCCCTCTGCACTTCCTCTGCCTCAAGATTTCATTCAGAATAACTTTCTTCTCTCTCCCTCAGCTGAAAAGCCCTCAGACAATTTAACACCTGCAGTCTGGTCCACCTGCTCCTGAGGTGTCCCTGGGGCCAACCTCAAGCCAGGACTCCCTTTGTTGTAATGATTAAATGAGAGAAATCCAAGTATGAAGTCATTGGTTAGTTGATAAAATCACTTGGAAAGGTGAGGCCTCTTTATAATTTGATTAGAGATGACCAACACAGGGCAGGGAGAAGGTTGAGGGACCCTCTGCTCTGTGACCATCCTCAAATGCACCAATAACTTCTGGTAGAATAAGTAGATGATACATCTTGCCTGCCTGCCACTAACTGGAAAATTAGCATAAATGTTCTGATGGATAAAATGTAATTTTATTTAAAGGAATCACTGAACCTCCCCGGAGCTTGTTGTTATTATATATTCTCTCAAACAACGGATACCAAAATCAACTGCCAAGGTGCGTCTGTGAGACATTTTGCACTCATAAACAGGCCTCCTACTCCGAAAGGATAGGAACCCTTGATCTCATCTAACTCTCATTTTTGTGAATGAGGAAACTGCAGCTAAGAAAGAAGAAATGGCTCACGAGACGTGGGTGATTTCCAGAAGAGTTCCAAGTTCAAGTCTCCCAACCTGGAGGATGGCAACACAGGAGCCCACATCTGTATGCAGGAACCTCCAGGACACAAAATGGATCTCTAAATATCTCATTTTTAAGACAATAATCCTGAGCCGGAATGGGCATAAGTGATTTGAATTTTTGTAATGCCAGATTTATAGAGACGTTTGGTGTGGCCTCATCTTCAGAGAAGGACACTTCTTCAGGATAAGCTACATGTCGGTTGGGGTGTGTCATCCTTTGCCCATATTTGTCCCATGCATCACTAAATGTTTATTGAGCAACTACTTTTCTTAGGCACCTTTGGATTTAAGCCTTTGCTCTCCAAGGGCTTACAAAAAATTAAGATGCAGTGAGATAGGTGCTACAACAGAGGCAGCATGGGTGCTGAGCAGACACGTTGCCTACATCCCCTTTATCTACTCTGCGCATCCCTTCCTTGCCTTCTGCATGCTTTGCTCCTATTGGCTCACACCTGCAGCCTTCTTTAGAGGTTACTTTCAGGTTCCTGGAGGCCCTTTGTCCTCCACAAACAGCCAAAGTCCCTGGGAGTTTACGTACTTCCAGGGGTCTGAAGCCAATGACTGGCTTGCCTCTAAGGGGGACAAACCCTGCAGTGTGATTGACATGGCAGAGCTCCCTGCAGGATCCGGCTGAGGCTGGGGCTTTACCTAAAATCTCACCCTGGTGTGGCTATGTCCCCTCCCCTATCTTACTCTTTTAAGGGTTAACCTCTGTGACTGTGCTTTCACAGGGCAAAGAAAAAGCACAGCTAGAGGAACCCAGCTCCTTCTTACAGGTCACGTGCTGTTGGGACAACATCATTTCCTCCCTCACAGTTATTTATCTGCCTGACCTTTCCTTAGAGACCTGATCATGGAAGGAAATTGGTTTTCTCTCAGTGTACCTATAATTTAAACTCCAGCCCCCCAGGCTTTGATGGGGTGTATTTGACAGAGCACAGGGTCTGTCTATAGGAAACCTGTTGAGGAGGGTCTGGGCCCCCCCAGGGGACATCTCCAGAGTGAATTAGGGGAATGAGTTATAGCTGCAAAGATGCGAGTTACGGGAAGGAATGGGTTTTCAGGGCAGATCCTGGAAAGTTGGGAAGGCAGAGGAATCGGTGAGGCTGGCCAAGCAGGGCTACAGGATCTGTGTGCTCGGGCATCGGATCTACCAAGGAGGAGGGTGGGGAGAGATGTCCTGGGTGCATCAGAATCGCTAAGAATTACTGAGTGCAGGATTCCCACTAGTGGGGTGAAGACTTGCCTCCTGGTCTTTGCAGTGTTCCCTCCTAATTCTCACCGACACAGACCGCACAGATTCAAGTTCACTTGCCTAACTCCAGACAGATGGAAAACAGGACAATTAACCAACGCTGAATCATTAGATCATTGATGCCCAGTGAGGTTCTAGGCTTCTATAAATGGTTAACCTGAGAGGCTGTACAAGGTAACAGTCACGCTCAGACTCTGGAGCCAGATTCTGAAGGGTTGACTCTTGCCTCTGCTCTCTGAGCAATGTGAGCTGGGAAAATTCCTTAACCCGCACTTGCCTTGATTTCCCCATCTGTAAAATGGGGTGAACCCAGCAAGCCTTGTGGAGTTGTTATGAGGAGTTCATATGTGTAAAACACCTAGGAAAATGCCTGGTGCTATGTGTGTGATCGCCATATTAATGATCCTCCACACTTCACTACTATTAGTCCAATTTTATAGGTAAGGAAACTGAGGCTCACAGGATACAAAAGTTGGCCCAAATACTGCAGCTGGTTCTGTTTCACAAACACTGCTTAATATTTGATGCACTCTTGCTAGAAAATGGTAAAACTGGCGTTTAAGCAAAGAACCCATGTTCTTTTCACAGCTCACTGCTTTGTGCTAGAAAGAAATGTGGGCTAGTCCACGTTAATAATTTTATCATATTAAGTGGCATGCAGTGATTGCAGGTCATCCAAGAAAGATTCAAATACAGGTCCAGTGGGAAGGGACTTGATGAGTTCAAAGAATGACTTCTAATTTGCATGGGGATAGTTTACCTGAGAATGAGTGATTTTAAGTAGGTGTTAAAAATCCTTCCTACCTCCTTGGATCGGCTAAATACTTCTTTGGAAACTGCGTCTCTTCTACTAATTTGCTTAATGAACTCCTGCCTTTGATTCTGAGCACAGGGAGAGGTAAATCAGAACAGGCACTGCTCCAGGGACCACAGATCTAAAATTCCTGCGATGGCAGTGAGGGCTCATTAAGGAGAATTAATTGTGGGAGGATAAGGCTGAGTTACTGGAAAGTCAGAACCGAAAATCTGCTGTACCACTTTGTCACTTTGCAAACGTGCAATAATTCCAACCTGGTTCAGAAAATCCATCCATCCGTTTCTTCATTCCGAAGTCCTTAGGTTTTAGGAATAGATATGGATGATCTAAAATTAGCTTCTTGACTACTTATATGTAAATAAACAACTCTAAAATGCTTGGGGCTGGAAAAATTAGCTCTTTTAGGTACTTGAAACAGTTCTCTCCCAAGTCTTGCTTACCTTGTTAATTTATTTCACAAACCCTTCCTTGAGATGCTTCAAGGAAAATGTCAACTTAGCTTTGTCCTGAGCTAGCCAGAATTTGAACTCAGCTCCTTATGTCTCCAAAATCCCCATATTTCTCTCACTCTGTGTCTTTAACCTCTTTTTAAAAGGGTACATTAAATAAATTGTGGCGTACGTGTTCAATGGACCGCCACAAAGAACAAAGGGTTCATTCAATTCATTCAACACGTACTGAATTCCTCCTTTGTGTCAGACGCTGTCCCAAGTGCTGAAGATATCACGATGGACAAAAGAGTCACAAATCTCGCACTGCATCTAGCATGGTAACTTGCACATCGTAGGTCTCTATGTGGTTACTGTTGATTGAGGAAACTTAAGATTAGGAAATGGGGACCAAATATCAAAGCTGAGATATAACACCCCCCCTCACTCTGTTTCCCTATAGGGAGAGGTTTGATGTGTTTTCTGAGACCTGAGATTGGTCTCTTTTGTAGATGGCATTTCTTCACAGTGGTGAAGGATTCTAAACCTTCAGCATTCACCCTGTTCACCCTATGCTCTCCCCTCTACCTGTACCGACTCGAAGTCTGCCGCTGAGCAGATGCTCAAAAGCCCCATAGACGTGGACTGACTGGGCAAATGAGTGAATGGATGAGAGTGAATAAAAAGACAAAAATAACTTGTAGCACAAGGGCACAGGTACTTTATATTCCCACACTGCCAGACTCCACCATCGTTGTTCCAGGTGTGGGGAAATGTCTAGCAGGGATTTACCTGGGGCAGGGGGGAAGTGGACAAAAATACTTGTTGCTCCCTTCTCAAATGTCTCCTGGGGAGTAGACATTTGAAAGGCTATAACGATCTCTTGCTGTCAAGCCAGACGATGCCACAATAGTCCTAACTGTTAAAGGGAATTAAAACATCATTCAGTGTTGGAAGGAGACCAAGTATCAGAAAAGGCAGGGAAATGGGGTTTGGGCAAATTAGTTGAGAGTAAGAGTTTGCAAAGTTTGAGCCAATTTTTTCTTTCACCTGAGGTTCAGAAAGAAATATGCTTCCTGCCCCCATCTATGTTAGAATTCTCCTGGGGCTAATCAATAAGTAATTAGAATTAGATGGAAATTTAATATACAGAGAGATTGACAGAGAGAATCCACACAGTGGTAAATGGAAGGGTCCCCTGGGGACTTTAGGGAAAAGTTCCTGAGAAAGGCTGAGCTAATGAGGGTCTTTAGACATCTCCAGCTCATCCCCAAACATCAGTGTCTCAGTTAAGGCTCTCTCCCCCTATCCCACCCTCCCAGGAATCTGGAATACCTGGATGCAGGTCTGTGACCTCTCCACTGTGCCCAACACCCTCGGGAAGGCTGGCCTTGGAGCAGGGACAAAGCTACGAATAGCCCGTAAAACAAGGAACAACACAAACTGGAGAGAAACACTGCTATATGTGTATTCATTAAGTTATATATGTGTATGCAAGAGGGGAAGACTGGACGAACAGAACAATGGAAGGTGGCTTAAAACCGAAGAAAAATGAAGATACGCAAAAGGTACAGGTAACTCATGAAATTATTGAAAATTTATATGAGTGATAATTTGGCCCTATCCATCAAAATTACAAAAGCACATACCCTCGACTTAGGAACTGCTCTTCTAGGAATGTATCCTACAAATAGGCTCACCCACACGTGAACTGGCACGTGTGTACCAGATTATTCATTGTGGCATTAATTATGTGATCAAAAGTGTACAAATAACCTAACAGCCTAAAAGGGTACAATTAAATAAATGTGGCACGTGTGTTCAATGGAATGCCATGAAGAGCAAAGGATTCATTCAATTAATTCAACATTTACTGAATTCCTCCTTTGTGTCGGGCGCTGTTCTAGGTGCTGAAGATATAACGGTGGACAAAGAGTAAAAAATCCCTGCCCTCCAGAGCTTACATTCCGGTGGAAGATGCTTCTCTTTATGTACTGATAGAGAATGATCTCCAGGACCTTCGTTTCATGAAAAGCGCAAGATGCAGGCTTTACAGGTAAACAGCGACATATATATTGAGCATCTTTGGAAGGACACACAAGAAACTGATAACAAGGTGTTCTCTGGCTGGAGGACCGGAGACTTCCTCTGTTTACTCATTGGTATCCTTTGAATTTTGACATTTGGAGGTTACCTATTCAAAATAGGTTACCTACCCAAAAACATGATTTCTACATTTTTATTAAAAGGTGGCAGAGGATGTAATTATCGGCCCTAATTCTGTCCCCTCACTTCCAACTCCAAACTCTGCAGGAAAGGGCTCTGGATCACAGTGTGATTACCTGGGCTGGGAAGGTGGGTACAAACTCTTTCCCTTCCCTTCTCTCTCACTCTTACTCTCACTCACACCCTCTTTCTCTATTGCCTTTGTTGCTTTCAAAATGCAGTGAGGCTGCAGTTACCTTTTGCTCAGAAGTTTCCCTGAGCTATAGGGGTGTAAGTGGGGCTGGAGAGGGCTATGGAGA
>NW_021703786.1:56568480-56657758 GCF_005190385.1 Monodon monoceros
CCCTGAGCTATAGGGGTGTAAGTGGGGCTGGAGAGGGCTATGGAGATCTGCTGTGGAGAGCAGACGAGGGCAGCAGAATCTGCTGTGCATGTGGCTGGAGCATCTCCTGGGTCCTATCTGTTGACCACTCCCACCTAGCAGAGATACCTAGATGGGAGACAGGTCCAGGGGAGGAGAGAAGGATTCTCTGTTGGCCTTGTCAGCAGAAGGTAGGACTAACCCATTGTACTTCTTTCTGTGTGTGTGTGTGTGTGTGTGTGTGTGTGTGTGTGTGTACGCACGCGTGTGCATGTGGGTTGGTGACTAACTAGTCTTGCTCGCCCGGGACTTTCTCAGTTCTAGTACTAAAAGTCCCCTGTCCTGGGAAACCCCTCAGTCCTGGGCAACTAGGAGAGTTGATCACCCTATCTGTGGAGGGGGTGGGATTGTGAGAGGGAAGGGAGGTAAGGAGAGAAGAGGGAAGAGAGAGACATCACCAACATGAAGGCTTTGTTCTCTGAGTTTCACTTTCTTGGCATTCATATTCTAAAGTCCTTGAAATATGGCTCTCCACTGACTACATACATGACTTATCTATCTGAGCCTCAGTTTATTTATCAGTAAAATGGGGCTAATAGTCTAATAATCACCCCTCCTGGTGTTGCTAAGAACCTACCACCTCTTCTCTATCACCAGTTCTCCACTCTGCTCCTTACCCAGCTGAGTTTCTGCAGCCCAGCTCTACTGTCACTCTCTCCTTCTCTTGTATTTGCCTGGCTGAATCCCAACCTGGTTAAATCCAATTATTTTCCCACTCCTTCCCCCAACCTGAGAAGGGAACGCAACCAGAGAAAAACACAACGTTGTGCTGTCCGGTCTCACAGCCCTCCAGTGGCCCTGGCACTACTCGACAGCACTGCCACGGTTCCCAGATCACTGCATACTCTTATTCTCCCAGATGACTATTTCATACCACTTCCTCTCCCCTCAAACCTCCAACACAACACCCACCCTTCCGTCTTGGCTGACGCCCTTGAACCTTATTTTACTGAGAAAATAGAAGCAACCAAAAGAGAAAGCTGCCATCCTCCTGTCACCAGACCTCCCGCCCCACAAGCACAGCCTGCATCTGTACCCGTATTCCCTGCCTTCCCTCCTGTTACAGAGGATGAATGGTCCTCACTCCCATCTGAGTCCGGCCCTTCTTCTTCTGGCTTCCATTCCTCTCAACCACTCAACACTCAACCCACTCAGCCCCTGCAATGGTCATGTCTCGCTGTCATCCCTCACTGCCCCCTCATTCCTGGATCACTGCCATCTGTTCACAGATGGGCTGTATCAATCTCATCTCATTTTCCACCCGTCTCCCCTTGCTGACTGGTAACCGAATTGGGTCTCCCCCCAAATTCATATGTTGAAACCCTAATCCTCTATGTGTCTGTATTTGGAGATGCGGGCTTTAAGGAGTTAATTAAGGTTAGATGAGGTCATAAGGTGGGGTCCTCATCTGATAGGACTGGAGTCCTCATAAGAAGGGGAAGAGGCACCAGAGCTCTCTCGCTTGCTTTTCTCTCTCTCTCTCTCCCCCTCTACCTCTCCCCTTCTCTTCCTCTTTCTCTTCCTCTCCCTCCCTCTCCCTCTTCCTTTCTCTGAAATGAATGCACGAAGACCAGCCAAGAAGACAGTGCTCATCAGAACCAACCCCCTGCCTTAGACCTTGGACTTCCAGCCTCCAGAACTGTGGCAAAATAAATGTCTGGTGCTTAAGCCACCCAGCCTGTGGCATTTTGTTATGACAGACTGAGCTGACTACACTCCCTGGGTTCCAGCCACACTGACTTCCTTGCTTTTCTCAAAAATTCCAAGCACATTCCTGTTCAGGGACTGCATGTGTTATCCCCACAGCCCTGAATGCTCTTCTCTGACAGCCCGCATGGCTCTCTCCTCCCTTTCTCTGCGTCATTCAGATCTCAGCCTGTGTAGAAGTTCCTCTCACTGTCCTAGCTGAAGCAGCCCCAAGAACCCTTTGCCTCTTCCTCTGTCTTATTCTTCTTCCTGTTGCCTCTGCCTCTGCCTGATGCATTTGCTTATTTTCCGTCTCCCTCACTGGAATCAGAGCATCTCTGGGAAGAAGCTCGCTCCAGACCCTGCTCTAGTGCTCACACTGTAATAGGGAAGAACATTTGTATTCTATGACAAGTAACTCACTATAGGGATGTTGCCTATAAGCTTAAATGATACACAGTGACCCATCTCTGGGGACCCTGCCTCCTAGGTCATGAGCGTTAAGCTAAAATACCTTTGTATTTTACTCACAGGAAACCTCCTGCCCAGGCCCACCTGTGAATGGCTGCAGGACGGAACAGAGTAACACATCCCCTCTGGAATCTATCCTGAAGCGGGACTTTACTCCCTCCCCTTTGAGTATAAAAGAAGCCTGAGTTCTAACTCAGGAAAGACGGCTCTTTGGGACACTAGTCCACCGTCTTCTTGGTCTGCTGGCTTTCTGAATAAAGTCACTATTCCTTCCCCCAACAACGTGTCTCTCAATTTACTGGCCTGTCATATGGCGAGAAGTACTAGCTTGGACTTGGTAACCACACCAGAACACAGCCCATAATGGAAGGTGCTAGAGAGCCTTTCTCGGATGAGTGAATGGGCAAAGGGATGGTGTGAAGGGCCCGATGTTTCGTCTGGTGCAGGTCCTCAGTGAAGAATCATTGTATTATTCATGAACGCTCTTCAGGGCAGCGACCAGGGGATATGCTCTGTGTGACCTCAGAAGTGGCAGGTTCCCTTAGGGTGGAATCAAGGAAGGGTGCATGTTAGAGGTGCGGGGTAAGACAGAGCCTTAGCTTGGAGCCCCGCGGTGAGGATGGAGGTGGCTGGGAAGTGAGATAGGCCTGCCCTTGATGATGTCATTCCATCAGGCTTCGAAGGCTGCAGCTGCAAGGGTCCCTAAGAGTATCTGGTGAAGCTTCTCCATGGCATCCCCAACAATGTCACCACCCCGACTGAGCACTTCCAGGGAAGGATTCACACTGCTCCCGGCAAATCGGTTCTAATGATAAGAGATTAGAAATGTCTTCTTCACATTGTGCCCAGCTCTGCCCCCTGCATCTTACCCCTAGATCCCAGCCCTGCTCTCAAGAGCCACAGCGAACTAGCCTTATTTTTCTTACACTGGAAACTTCACCTCTAAACTTTTTCTCATCTCTAAGCTTAAGATCTCTGTTTTCCAATTTCCCTTGGGCATGAATGACTGAATGAATAAACGATTTCAACTTCCTCAAAGTCTTAGTCACCTGCCATGGTCTCTGCTTGCTCTGTAAGTTCACACTTAAGTCTGTGGCCCAGAACATTTCTTGGAATTCTTGTATCCTCAGTGCCTGATGCAAGCAAAATCATAAAGATGGGAAAACAGTGCTCAGTCAATGTTTGCCGGCTGAAGGAATGGACAAAATCCTGCTCATGTTAGGTGCGCTGGGCTCGGGCTGCAGGGAGGTCACCTGAGGAATTCATTTTTCCTCCCACAATGAGAGAAAAGATTATGAAACAGAAAATCATCCTGCTGTCACTGAGGCAAGTGGGGTCTTGGTGGGGTCAGTCTAATGCCTGAGGCAGTGATCAGAGCTTACACTGCTAATAATTCCCACCCTGTGAATTTATTAAAATCCTCTATTTTATCATGCAGACATTTGGGAAAGGAAATACGTTTTCTATTGCCACAGACCCTTATGTGCCTATTCCAAACTCAGGCTAACCCACCTACTGCCAAGACAACCCCTGCGCGGAGGGTCCCCCACCAGCCCGAAGGGACTGGCTACATGTTTCCTTTGAAGCAAATGATTTTCATTGGCCCAGGAGACCGGCTATACTTCAGCGGTGATTTAACTCTATGTTGGGTTTTTTTTTTTTTTTTTTACAATTTTGTTTTTAAATTACATAAGCAATACAAGCTTGTTGTAAAAAGTCAAATCATGGAGAACTATATAAAGAAAAATTTAACAGCATTCCCATTTGTTCTGCAAATTGTCCCTTCCTCACCAAGATCATTAGGGAATGACCTTTCACACTCTCCCTCTGCTTACACACGTGTGCACACTTATCTCATCGCTCCCCTTTATTCTGGCTCCCCTTTTCGAACCAAGAGGTCCCAGTAGCTTAAAAAGCATTTTCTCCTTGGAGTCAGAATATCTAGTTAGATTTTTCACTTCTTCCTCTAATGGCTGCATACTGCTGACAGCCTCTGGGCACTATTTTCCTCCTCTGTAAAATGGGGACACCGATATTCACCGTGTCTGACACATAGGGCTGACAGGAAGAGCAAATTGGCTGAAGGAGGTTAAAGGCTGTTTGGATGCTGACAGGCTTTATGCAGGTAAGCCTGCTGTTTTGGCCTCTTGCCTGCTGAGCTGCAGAATTCAACAAATGGCAGATTCGAAACTCAAAACCCTGAAGAGTTTGAGGGACATAAAGATAAGATAGCGTTGGGGCAATGAAGAGTCCTCGGGACCCTGGGCCAGTACCAAGCAGCATTTCTGGGCACTGCTGGTAGCTTGAGTTCTCCATCTTGGCTTCTAAGATAGCTGTGTTAGCTACTGGTAACACTGACAGTGACAAACAATGCAATTTTCTCCTGCACTAGTCAGACACAACTGCCACGAGCTGAGCCCCAGCACCAGCCTGCCCAGGCTCAGGCAGGTCGAAACACTGATTCTTGATGGTTTTCAGGCAGCCCTTGAGGCCACCGTTTCTGGATCCCCTGCCAGAGTTGAGAGCAGGGGATTAGTGTGAGCTGAGCTGAGACTCCTCAGTTGGATGGCCTGATGGGTGGAGAGATGAGGGGTGGGAAGCTGGCTGGAGCTCATGTTATGAGGGAGAGTGTCAGGGCTGTCATCCCCGCCATGGGGAAGGACCAATGGTCAGAACACTAGTCCTGACTGGATACTGGGGCCATCCAGGTGACAGCTGATCACCAGAGGCCCTGGCAGAAGAACAGCCTGGATATAGTCCTTGTTAGAACCTGAACAGAGAAGGTGTGAAAGCTGGTTTCCGATCACGTTGTTCTAGGTGTTTAAATCAATCTGGATACAAGAAAACAAGAATGGAACTTAACCCATCTACTTCCATGGCTTCATCCTCACCCCACCCTCTAGCCATAGGGACATACTTGCAACTCCCCACTGTGCCAAGGTCACACGTGCTTTCCTAACACACAGGCTATTCTCTCTACCTAGAATGCCATTCCCTCTGGGTTTGTTTGTTTGTTTCAGCTGGCTAGCTAGCTCCTACTTCAACTCAGGAGCAGTTGAAGTAGAATATCTTGACCCTCACCCCCAGAGAGAGTGAACCCCCATGGCACTGTGTTCTCCTTCAGTGGCCTTATTGGAGTCTATTGGAATTGCTTGTGGAATCTGAGCTCCCTGACTTACTGTCTGTACATCTCTAAAGATTGGATGGGCAGATAGATGGGTGAGTGGGTAAATTAATGGAATAAGAATGGGAATGAAAAATGTTGCCTGCTATATCAGTAAGCAAAAGATGTTGCAACCATTAAGTCACTACCTCTGCCTGGGACGATGAGCCCTGAGGGAACTCAGGATGGAGGCAAACGGGCTGCCCACTGCCAAGCCCTCAGCCGCTGTAGCCATCCCTGATGGTGCACCCTGAGGAGACTCAAGATGGGACAGCACGGGATACTGGCCCCAGGTAGCTGAGGTGCATATCAAAGGAATGATTTCAGTGAGCCCAGACTCTTGCATCTTCCCATACATAGAAGAGCGCTGGATTTCTTAACTTCAGACGTCTGATTTTCTTTAATTAACAGTAATCTTGTGATGTCCCGACTACCTGTCTTTGTTGCAAAAACTCCTATATATCCCAGCTTCCCCTCTTGCCTCTTTGGAGCAGTCTATCAGAGCTACCTGAGATGCTGTGTCCTGGGCTTAAGTCCTCAGTTTTGTGCACCAAATAAAACATAATTCTTAACTTTTAGGTTGTGCTTTTCTTTTTTCAGTTGACAATAATAACTCCTCTTAATTAAGAGAAATAAGCTTAACCATAGGCAACATTAGCTCACCAGAGAGAACTAGGGAGACAGCTAAGAAGAGTTCACCTGGGGTCAGGGCAAACCTTAAAGACCGGCTTCAAAAACAATCCAGCACTAGTTTAATTAGATCAGACTTCTGCCCAATTTATTCCCCAGGGCATCGTGGAAAACTATAGAGCAAGCAGTCGGTAGAGTCTAAAGGTTACGTAGTAAAATGCCATATATGGCGGACAGCCTAACAGACAGCTTGGGTAAAAAGGCCATCAAAGAGAGTTCTGCTAAAACTGTCATCCAAGGGTCACCATGCACACACTCAAAGACGTGCCCTCTGTGAGTGATACCAAAGGCTTCACACTACAGGAAAAATAGAATTCACTAAAATAGCAAGCCAAATGACAAAATAATAGAAAATAAAACCACGGTAAAAACAAACCCTGGAGAGGGGAGAGGGGAATTGGTATCTACCTTAAGACACTGGAAAAAGAAGAGCAAACTAAAACCAAAGCAAGGAAGGAAATAATATAGGTGAGAGGGGAAAATAATGAAATAGAAAATAAAAATATAGAGGCTTCAACTAAACCAAAAAATGGTTCTTTGAAAAGAGCAAGGAAATGGGGCTTCCCTGGTGGCGCAGTGGTTGAGAGTCCGCCTGCCGATGCAGGGGACGCGGGTTTGTGCCCCGGTCAGGGGGGATCCCACATGCCGCGGAGCGGCTGGGCCCGTGAGCCATGGCCGCTGAGCCTGCGCGTCCGGAGCCTGTGCTCCGCAACGGGAGAGGCCACAACAGTGAGAGGCCCGCGTACCGCAAAAAAAAAAAGAGCAAGGAAATGGACAAATCTTTACCTAGACTGACCAAGGGGGGTGGGGGGAAGAGAACACTCAAATTACTAAAAATAGTAATGAAAGAGGTGACACTAGTACTGACCTTAGGAAATAAAAAGAATTATAAGGGAATACTATGAGCAAGCGTATGCCAATAAATAAGATAATTTGGATAAAAAAGGAAAAGTTCCTATAAAGACACAAGCTACCAAAACTGACTCAAAAAGGAAGTCTGGGGCTTCCCTGGTGGCGCAGTGGTTGGGAGTCCGCCTGCCGATGCAGGGGACGCGGGTTCGTGCCCCGGTCCGGGAGGATCCCACGTGCCGCGGAGCGGCTGCGCCCGGGAGCCATGGCCGCTGGGTCTGCGCGTCCGGAGCCTGTGCTCCGCAACGGGAGCGGCCACAGCAGTGAGAGGCCCGCATACAGCGAAAAAAAAAAAAAAAAAAAAAGAAAGTCTGAATAGACCTATAGCAGGTAAAAAGATTAAATTAGTAATTAAAAAAAAAAGCTTCCCCCCAAAAAAAGCTCAGGATCAGCTCGCTTCATTGGCACATTCTACTGAACACTGAAAGAAGAGTTAACACCAACTCTTGCACAAATGCTTAAAAAAAAAAAAAAAAAAGAAGAAGAGGGAAGAGGGGTCCAGATTGAAAAGGAGGAAGTAAAACTATTTCTATTTGCAGGTGACATAATCTAGTATATTGAAAATGCCAAGGAATCCACTTAAAAAATTATTACTAATAAATGAGTTCAGCAAGGTTACAAGACACAAAATCAACAGATAAAAATCAAATATGTTTCTATATAGAGTCAGTAAGTAAACTGAAAATAAAATTAAGAAAATGATTCCATTTACAGTAGCATCAAAAAGAATACAATACTTAGGAATACATTTAACAAAAGTGCAAAACTTACACTCTGAAAACTACAAATAATGCTGAAAGAATTTAAAGAAAACCTAAACCTATGGAAAGACATCCCAGGTTCATGGATCAGAAGACGTCATATTGTTAAGATGTCAATAACCCCAACTGAGCTCCAGGTTGAAGACAATCTATAGCAAAATCCCAGCTGACTCATCTGCAGAAATTGACAAAATGATCCTAAAATTCATTTGGAAATGGAAGGGGCTCAAAATAGCCAGAAGAGTCTTAAAAAAGAACAATATTAAAGGCTCAAACCTCCTGATTTCAAAACCTACCACAAAATTGAAGTAATCAAGATACTGCGGTACTGGCTCATAGTATAAATGGATAGATTTTTTAAAAATTATATATGTATGTATTTTATATATTATATAGATAGGTATTTATAGATATCGATATGTAGATAGAAGACAGAAACAGATATATAGACATAAAAAAGGATGAATAAATAACCCAGTTTTATAATGGGCAGAGGATCTGAAGAGACAGATGTAATAAGATATATGAATAAGCAACAAACACATGAGAAGACGCTCAATGTCATTAGCCATCAGGGAAATGCAAATGAGATGCCATTTTACACCCACTAGGATAGCTGTAATCAGAAAGATCATGACAAGTGTCAGTGAGGATGTGGAGAAATTGGAACCCTCACACACTGCTGGTGGGAATGCAAAGTGGTACAGTGACGTTGGGAAACAGTCTGGCAGTTCCCCAAAAAGGTAAACATGGACTTACCATATGACCAGCAATTCCACTCTAGGGATATCCAAGGAAATTGAAGACATGCCCCCGCAAAGACTTGCACGTGAATGTTCACAGTAGCATTATTCCTAGTAGCCAAAAAATGGAAACAACCCAAATGTGCATCAGGGGATACACAGATTGATAAAATGCGGCATATCTGTATAGTAAATATGATTGCCAATAAAAGAGATGGATCAAGAACCATCTGCTACAACTTTGATAACGGTAGACTAAGTGAAGGAAGCCAGTCACAATGTACCACATATCGTATGATTCCATTTATACACAGTGCCCAGAATAGGCAAATCTATAGAGATGAAAAATAGATTAGTGCTTGCCTAGGGCTTGGAGGGGAAGAAAAATGGGGGATGATAACTAAGGGATATAGCATTTCTTGGGGTAACGAAAATGTTCCAGAATCGATTATGGTGATGTTTATGCAACTCTGTGATTATAAGGAATTGTACATTTTAAATGGGTGAATTGTAAATGTGTCATTTGTAAATCACATCTCAATAAAGAGGTTTTAAAAAACAACAAAACACCCTGGACTTAGAGTCATGGGCCCAGGATTTCAAGTCCTGGTTTGCCATTTACTAGCTCTGTGACTTTGGGTAAGTTCCTGAACCTCTCTGATGGTATGTTCTCCTCTGTGAACAGGGTAAAATAATCTCTGGCACATCTCATAGGATCCTTGTGCAGATATAAAGTCTTAAACTTTATTAAACTATATACCTGTAAGGCAGTTTAAGACTTATAAGATATCTATCTTATCTTTATCTAGATATAAAGTCTTAAACTGTCTTAAAATTATAAAGTCTTAGGACTTTGCTCTCCTGCAGGCCACATGGCACATCTCTTGTCTCTTCCAGACTCATAGTTATGCCTGCACATCTTGCTGTGTTTTTTCTGATCCTGGTGGTCTGGGCCAACCCCTCACCTAAAGATGAAAAAAGTGAAGCCCAGGGAGGGTGTGGCTCCTCCAAGGTCACAGGTCTAGATGGTGACAGTGCCTGGCTAAGCCCTGCCCCTCCCCGCTGGCTGCAGGGTCCTTCAGCACACACCCCTGTGGTCCCTGAAGCTGGAGTCTGACAGGTAGGCCTTGCCTCAACCCTGTCCTCTGACACCAACCTCACGTCATCAGGTCATTTTGATTTCAATGAAAAAAGCCAGTGCCTACCGAGTGTTTAAATCGAGCCCAACATTCTGCGTTCTCATGTGACCCTCACCAACCACTAGGGGAAGGTACCGCCAGCATTCCCATTTCAGAGATGAGGAAGTGGAGGCTCAGGAAATTGAAGCCACCTGCTAGAGTGCACGAGCCTTGAACACAATGGAGTTGGGCTTTGAACCCGCTCCGTCTGACAGCAAAGCCCACCATTATGACCGCCAAGCTCCCTATCTCTCGCCCTTCTAGCCATGGGCCTCCTCAGTTCCGATGGCCTCGTGATCACCCAACTGCAGCCTCCCCTGTGGGCTCACCTTGGGCTTCTCGCCTACTAACTGCTCCACCTGACAGGTCTGGAGCTCTGGAATCTCTGGCCCCAAATTCTGCCCTTCCTCCTCTCCCACCCTTCAGTGCAGGGAAGCTGCCTGCACCCTGAGCTGTTCATGGGACTCTCCTGGCCTCAGGCTGAGGCTCTGTAAGAGGGGACATGGCACATGTCCTACCTCACAGGGCTGGTGGGAGGATGAAGATCCCGAAAAAGGAAAAAAAAAAATCCTTATTTTAAAGCAGGGCTTCCTGATATAAAAAGGAAAAAAAAATTGGACCCAAATTCATTTAACTGATCTGGGGGTGAGGGGTGGAGGGTTGGCAAGACATCACCCCTCCTGGTCTCTGCTTCTCCCCCTGTAACAGGAGACAGTGGGGCCGACCCCCTGGGGTCCCTTCCAGCTCCCACCCTCTGGGCCACCTAAGAAACAGAAGCTGCCACCAGATCAGCGAGCTGCCTCGGGGCTCCAGGACTCCGGATGGTAAACACAAGGCTTTATTATGTCCTTTTCTTCCTTTGTGTGCCTCTTAAGTGATTAGTGTAAAGCTCTATGCACAATAGACTTTTAATTAATATTTGTGTAATGCATGAACCCTGGTGGAGCTCGAGGAGGAAGGGACTGGATGCCTCCCTCCATCCCAGGCTTCACAGGAAAAAACAAGCCAGGAGTTCCCCGGGGTTGGGGGGTGGGGCGCCAGGGCTGAGAGGGGACCCTTCGCACAGCCTTTGTGCCTTGGGTGTCCTTTCCAGAGGTGAGGAGAGAGGAAGCTGGCGACCCCCCTCCCAACTTCTCTTTCTTTGCTTCCTGGGCAGGTGAGGAGAGAGGAAGCCGGCGACCCCCCTCCCAACTTCTCTTTCTTTGCTTCCTGGGCAGGTGAGTGTGGAAGGGAAGAGACTCCAGGTTTGGGCTTGGAGACCAAAGCCTCATTCCGGAATTCTGAGCAGGAGGGCGGGTGATTCTCGCTCCTGGGGAGGCCTTTCTGCCCTGCTCCCCGCCACCAGGACACAGGGCCCTCCCCTTCTCAAGGCACACTATCTCTCCCCCATCCTCGCTTAGTTCAACCCACTTCCTCTACTGGGTGTGGCAGGCAGCTGGCTGCCCCATGGGGACCACACTCAGTCTTTCCTCCCCCACCTCCAGGGCTCCCTCCCACACTTCAGGGCTGTTAGCGGAAAGGCGAAGGGTGCCTGCCAAACTGTGGCAGATGGAAGGAGGGGAGGATGGCTGGCATCTCTCTACAGCGTTCCAGGGCCAAACACAGCACCTGCTCCACAGCAGGAAGCCAGCGGTTGGCACTCACCTCCCTGTCAACCCCGCCCTGCTCTCCGTCTTCACCCCCAGCCTCCTTAGGCTCAGACTGTCCTGATTTCTGAGCCCATCCCAAGCCAGGATGGATGGAAGAAAGAGGTCTATTGGCAAGTATAGGATTGGGGGCCCAGCTGTGTGCTCTCTGAAATCTCCAATGCTGCTGACTTGAAGGCCGTCCTGCGGGGCAGCCTGGGGGACACCAGGAGCCTCCCCCGCCAACCCATCCTTCACTGGGCTGGACTTACTGCCCCCTCTCTGCCCATACCTCACTTAGGGCCCAGCTTTGGGCCCCGCCTCTCTCTTTGATCTAAGTACCGCCTTTCCAGTATTTCATTTGTCCTGTTTATTAATGCCTGTTCTGTGCAGGGCACAGGGCCAAGACTGGAGAATGAGGTTGTGATGTGTGTGTCCGCGTGGCTCCTGAGGGGAAACTGAGGCTCCAGGGGGCCGAGTGTGAAGTGGTCAGATGTGGTGAAGTCAGGAGACACAGAGAGTCCTGCCCCACCCTGCAGAGGGCTCCCAGGACCCTGGGCACCCCCTCCTCTCCTCTGGAATTTGGTTCCTTATCCTTCAATGAGCAGATTGCAAGGGCTGGGGAAACAGTGGTTCTCAATGATCAAGAGCCTGATAAAGACAGTGGATTCTTTCCAAAAAATGCAGATGTATTCATACGTGAGACATTTTGCGAAATAAATGAAAGGCACTCAGTTGACCCTGGAACCCTACAGTCAGACGGTCTCCAGGGACCCCAGACTCCCAAGACGACTTAGTGCCCAGTACCCTACAGTTGATAACTCCAGCCCATGCCCTCGTCCTGTACAGAGTGCATCCACCTAGAGCTCAGGTTTGTTGTGTGCTTTTTAATTTTTTGTGTGCTTCATTTTGACCCAAGACCAACGAGACATCAGGCATTGTCCGGCTGGTCTAACAACATAGCAGGACTGATGCCCAATTTCTGGAATCTTCAGGACAGGCTTTCTCCTCCCCACCTACACCCAGCCACTAGCTTAGCGCAGCTGGGGCTGTGGGTGTGGGCTGATTCATCTTCCTAATAAAACCCATCCATCCAGTTTCTAGAAGAAACAGATTGGAGGCATCCCCAGAGCTAGACTTGGGGAAACAAAGTAACAGTGTTATCAGTCTTAACAGAACTATTTAAATACAGGCTGGGTTGCTGGGGAGATGAAAGGGGGGCACTTTTGTTATGAAAATGAAGGGAAGTGGGAGGGTTGAGTTTGTGTTTTGATATGTTAATGACGTTGGAAGCCACCAGAGTGGGGACAGATGGGAAAGTTGTGTTGCCCAGCATATTTATTTGTGCAGTTTAATTTAACAGCTAGGCTACAACAGAGCTGCAATCGGGGCTGCGTAAAGATAATTACAGCCCTGTTATTAATCAGGTGGCTGCAGGAGGTGGCTGGCTAGCTTGCCGCTGCCTTGGCTGCAGACAGATCTGCAGCCTCCCTGACGCAGCACCGTCGTGGTCTCTTTCCACCACCTAGTGGCAACTCCAGGAATTGCCTGGGGGGAAACGAAAAACGAGCAAACCATTTGGGTTTCTTTTGGTAAAAGGGGCAAAAACTGTTGCTGTTTCCGAAAAGATAAGATATGGAAAGGTCTCTGGAAACAGTGGCCAGTTTGTCCCTTTTTACCAATGCTGAATCTGAGGTCCGAGAGGGTAATTTGCCCAAGGACAGAGTTTTGGGCTGGGATTAGTGTTTTGAAATCCATTGACTTTCCTAAAATATAAACACTCATATTTCTCCAACCCTCACTCCTTCATCCTGTCTGTTTTTCGACCCTTTTGTATAATGTTTGTATTTATTTACTTAGGATTCCGTTTCTGATTTTGTTTGATTTTAGTTTCCCCTAGCTCCTGTATAGACTGAGTTGAATGCAACTGAGAAATAAGCTCACCAGTAGAGGGAGTGGCAGAGGAGATGCAATGATAGAAAATGAACTGCCTCCTAGAATGGGAAGAGTCAGGTGCGAGAGTCTTCACACCGTAAATTTATACAGCTCTGAGACATTATAATTAACTAGGGTCCATAGGGTTCACTCTTTGTACAGTACCATTTACGAGTTTTGACAAATGTATAATGACGTGTATCCACCATTACAACAGCATACAGAATAGTCTCCCTGCCTCCTAAATCTCCTGTGTTCCACCTACTCATCTCTCCCCTTGTCCCCCCGAACCCCTGGCAACCACTGATCTTTCTATGTCTCCAAAGCTTTCCTTCTTCCAGAATGTCACATAGTTGGAAATCATACAATATGTAGCCTTTTCAGATTGGCTTCCTATACTTAGCAATAAGCATTGAGGGTTCCTTTAAGTCTTTTTCTAGCTCGAGAGCTCATTTCTTTTCATCCCTGAATAATATTCTATTGTATGGATATACCACAATTTGTTTATCCATTCACCCGTTGAAAGGCATCTTGGTTGCTTCCAGTTTTGGGCGATTATGAATAAAGTTGATATAAACATTTGTGTGTAGGTTTCTGTGTGGTTATAAGTTTTCAGCTCATTTGGGTAAACACCATGGAGCACAACTGCTGGGTCAAATGGAAAGTGTGTTTAATTTTGTAAGAAATCAATGAAAGTGTCTTCCAAAGTGGCTGTACCATTTCACATTCCCAGCAGCAGTGAATGAACGTTTCTGTTGCTCTGCATCCTAATGCCTCAGCATTAGGTGATATCAGTGTTCTGGATTTTAGCCATTCTAACAGGTGTAGTAATATCTCACTGTTGTTTTAATTTTCAATTCCCTAATGGCATATGATGTTGAGCATCTTTTCATATGTTTATTTGCCATCTACACTGATCCATACAATGGACTATTATTGAATGATAAAAAGAAACAGGCTATTGGGCTTCCCTGGTGGCACAGTGGTTGAGAGTCCGCCTGCCGATGCAGGGGACACGGGTTCGTGCCCCGGTCCGGGAAGATCCCACATGCCGCGGAGCGGCTGGGCCCGTGAGCCATGGCCGCTGAGCCTGCGCGTCCGGAGCCTGTGCTCCGCAATGGGAGGGGCCACAACAGTGAGAGGTCCGCGTACCGCAAAAAAAAAAAAAAAAAAAAAAAAAAAGAAACAGGCTATCAAGCCACAATAAGACATGAAGAAATCTTTGATGCATGTATATCTTCTTTGGTGAGGTGTCTGTTTGGATCTTTTCCCATTTTTTAATCAGGTTGCTTGTTTTGTTATTGTTGAGTTTCGAGAATTCTTTGTATATTTTGGATACCAGTCCTTTATCAGATGTGTGTGTTGCAAATATTTTCTCCCAGTTTGTGGCTTGTTTTTTCATTCTAACTGCCCCACCTTTTTACTTTGTTGGCCAGTGAAATTTTTCAGAGTGTAGAGTATGAGAATAATTGAAGGGGAGAGAAAGGGAGTGAGAAGAAGCAGTACTGGGGTTATGAATTAGATTCACTTTAATTTCCTTTGAGAGATAGGAGTAGAACAGGAAATTCTCCCAAGGTTGTCCACTCAGAGGCACCGTTTCTTCTCTAAAAGCCAGGTTTCTGTTTATCAGAAGCCTTCAAGGTCCTGTTAGTGGTGAAGGAATGAGATGCAGGCTTTTGTGTTGGGCTCCAGGAGAAAGGAAGCTCAGGGAGTTGTTGTATGATTCTCACAGGGACCCTGAACCTTCCTGCCCTGCCCTTTCCTTCCTTGGCCCAAGGAGAAGAACGAGAAATGAGAATCCGGCAGATTCTTTATGCTGTGGCTGCACTGTTGTCCTATCCTAACAGCAGACAAATCGAAGACCCTTTCCCCCTTGGGACGCTCTCAGGTTCCTCATGTATCTTCCTTCCGTCAGCAGTCCCCCTTGGGACGCTCTCAGGTTCCTCATGTATCTTCCTTCCGTCAGCAGCCTCCCTCCCTGGCTGGGTGTTAGTGTCCTGTCCACTCCCCCCACCCCTGCCCCTGCATTTTGCACCCAGTGACCTTGATGATCACTGAGAGGTGTATCAGAGCTTTGGTGGTGGTGGGGAGCTCCTTCTATTTAAGCCCAAATGGGAGGGTGGACCCCATGGCTCTCAGCTGCCCCACCCCAGCAAATACAGCTCTTAGACCCCGTACCCTGGACCCCATGTTTTTAGAGGTCCCCACCTGAACAGACAGCTCAAACTAAACATATCAAAATGCTCCTGTGCATTCTGCCCTCAGGACGCATTGCTCAGCATTTCTCCAGGACAACCTGTAGCCCTCAACATCTGTTCTGTGGCCACCTCTGTGGTCAGGTCCCAGGAAACCCTCCTATCTCTTGCTCTGTATCCTCCAAACCAAAGGCAGCTGTTGTTGGAACTCCAGGCAGCTGTGTGCTGCTGCGTGGCCGCCAGGCTCAGAGAGGGATGGTGCACTGGAGGATGCGGACGGTGTGAGCCGCAGAAGCCTTTTGGTAAGCAGAAAGGGAAATTAATTAACTTGTCAAATCCTTCCTCTCAGAGAGCATGACAACTATTGATTCCTGCTTAAAGAGAAAGGCCAGGTTTTGGCTTCTTTTGTTGCTATGTGTTGTTCCGGTGAAGTTAACACAGGACTTAATGGAGTGTTCATAAAATCACAAACATAGGCACTTCCCTGGTGGAGCAGTGGTTAAGAATCTGCCTGGCTCATCCAACAGAGGGCAGACAGCAGAAGCAAGAAGAACTACAATTCTGCAGCCTGTGGAACAAAAACCACATTCACAGAAAGATAGACAAGATGAAAAGGCAGAGGGCTATGTACCAGATGAAAGAACAAGCTAAAACCCCAGAAAAACAACTATATGAAATGGAGATAGGCAACCTTCCAGAAAAAGAATTCAGAAAAATGATAGTGAAGATGATCCAGGACCTCGGAAAAAGAATGGAGGCAAAGATCGAGAAGATGCAAGAAATGTTTAACAAAGACTTAGTAGAATTAAAGAACAAACAGACAGAGATGAACAATACAATAACTGAAATGAAAACTGCACTAGAAGCAATCAATAGCAGAATAACCGAGGCAGAAGAACGGATAAGTGACCTGGAAGACACAATGGTGGAATTCACTGCTGCGGAACAGAATAAAGAAAAAAGAATGAAAAGAAATGGAGACAGCCTAAGGGACCTCTGGGACAACATAAAATGCAACAACATTCGCATTATAGGGGTCCCAGAAGGAGAAGAGAGAGAGAAAGGACCCGAGAAAATATTTGAAGAGATTATAGTCGAAAACTTCCCTAACATGGGAAAGGAAATAGCCACCCAAGTCCAGGAAGTACAGAGTCCCATACAGGATAAACCCAAGGAGAAACATGTCGAGACATATAGTAATCAAACTAGCAAAAATTAAAGACAAAAAAAATTATTGAAAGCAGCAAGGGAAAAATGACAAATAACATACAAGGGAACTGCCATAAGGTTAACAACTGATTTCTCAGCAGAAACTCTACACGCCAGTAGGGAGTGGCATGATATACTTAAAGTGATGAAAGGGAAGAACCTACAACCAAGATTACTCTACCTGGCAGGGATCTCATTCAGATTCGATGGAGAAATCAAAAGCTTTACAGACAAGCAAAATCTAAGAGAATTCAGCACCACCAGCTCTACAATAAATGCTAAAGGAACTTATCTAAGTGGGAAACACAAGAGAAGAAAATGACCTACAAAAACAAACCCAAAACAATTAAGAAAATAGTCATAGGAACATACATATCGATAATTACCTTAAATGTAAATGGATTAAATGCTCCAACCAGAAGACACAGGCTCGCTGAATGGATACAAAAACAAGACCCATATATATGCTGTCTACAAGAGATCCACTTCAGACCTAGGGACACATACAGATTGAAAGTGAGGGGATGGAAAAAGATATTCCATGCAAATGGAAATCAAAAGAAAGCTGGAGTAGCAATACTCACATCAGATAAAATAGACTTTAAAATAAAGAATGTTACAAGGGACAAGGAAGGGCACTACATAATGATCAAGGGATCAATCCAAGAAGAAGATATAACAATTATAAATATATATGCACACAACACAGGAGCACGTCAATACATAAGGCAACTGCTAACAGCTATAAAAGAGGAAATCGACACTAACACAATAATAGTGGGGGACTTTAACACCTCACTTACACCAATGGACAGATTATCCAAAATGAAAATAAATAAGGAAACAGAAGCTTTAAATGACACAACAGACCAGATAGGTTTAATTGATATTTATAGGACATTCCATCCAAAAACAGCAGATTACACTTTCTTCTCAAGTGCGCACGGAACATTCTACAGGAGAGATCACATCTTGGGTCACAAATCAAGCCTCAGTAAATTTAAGGAAATTGAAATCATACCCAGCATCTTTTCTGAACACAACACTATGAGATTAGAAATGAATTACAGGGAAAGAAACATAAAAAACACAAACACATGGAGGCTAAACAATACGTTACTAAATAACCAAGAGATCACTGAAGAAATCAAAGAGGAAATGAAAAAATACCTAGAGACAAATGACAATGAAAACACGACGATCCAAAACCTATGGGATGCAGCAAAAGCAGTTCTAAGAGGGAAGTTTATAGCTATACAAGCCTACCTCAAGAAACAAGAAAAATCTCAAATAAACAATCTAACCTTACACCTAAAGGAACTAGGGAAAGAAGAACTAACAGAACCCAAAGTTAGCAGAAGGAAAGAAATCATAAAGATCAGAGCAGAAATAAATGAAATAGAAACAAAGAAAACAATAGCAAAGATCAATAAAACTAAAAGCCGGTTCTTTGAGAAGATAAACAATATTGATAAACCATTAGCCAGACTCATCAAGAAAAAGAGGGAGAGGACTCAAATCAGTAAAATTAGAAATGAAAAAGGAGAAGTTACAACAGACACCACAGAAATACAAGGCATCCTAAGAGACTACTACAAACAACTCTATGCCAATAAAATGGACAACCTGGAAGAAATGGACCAATTCTTAGAAAGGTATAATCTTCCAAGACTGAACCAGGAAGAAATAGAAAATATGAAGAGACCAATCACAAGTAATGAAATTGAAACTGTGATTAAAAATTTTCCAACAAACAGAAGTCCAGGACCAGATGGCTTCACAGGTGAATTCTATCAAACATTTAGAGAAGAGCTAACACACATCCTTCTCAAACTCTTCCAAAAAATTGCAGAGGAAGGAACACTCCCAAACTCATTCTATGAGGCCACCATCACCCTGATACCAAAACCAGACAAAGATACTACAAAAAAAGGAAAATTACAGACCAGTATCACTGATGAGTATAGATGCAAAAATCCTCAACAAAATACTAGCAACCAGAATCCAACAACACATTAAAAGGATCATACACCATGATCAAGTGGGATTTATCCCAGGGATGCAAGGATTCTTCAATATACATAAATCAACCAATGTGATAAACTATATTAACAAACTGAAGAATAAAAACCATATGATCATCTCAACAGATGGAGAAAAAGCTTTTGACAAAATTCAACACCCATTTATGATAAAAACTCTCCAGAAAGTGGGCTTAGAGGGAACCTACCTCAACATAATAAAGGCCACATATGACAAACCCACAGCAAACATCATTTTCAATGGTGAAAAACTGAAAGCATTTCCTCTATAAGATCAGAAACAAGACAAGGATGTCCACCCTCACCACTATTATTCAACATAGTTTTGGAAGTCCTAGCCATGGCAAACAGAGAAGAAAAAGAAGTAAAATGGATACAAATTCGAAAAGAAGAAATAAAACCGTCACTGTTTGAAGATGACATGACACTATACACAGAGAATCCTAAAGATGCCACCAGAAAACTACTAGAGCTAATCAATGAATTTGGTAAAGTTGCAGGACACAAAATTCATGCACAGAAATCTCTTGCATTCCTATACACTAATGATGAAAAATATGAAAGAGAAATTAAGGAAACACTCCCATTTACCACTGCAACAAAAAGAATAAAATACCTAGGAATAAACCTACCTAGGGAGACAAAAGACCTGTATGCAGAAAACTATAAGACACTGATGAAAAAAACTAAAGATGATTCCAACAGATGGAGAGATATACCACGTTCTTGGATTGGAAGAGTCAATATTGTGAAAGTGACTATACTACCTAAAGCAATCTACAGATTCAATGCAATCCCCATCAAATTACCAATGGCATTTTTTACAGAACTAGAACAAAAAATCTTAAAATTTGTATGGAGACACAAAAGACCCCAAATAGCCAAAGCAGTCTTGAGGGAAAAAAACGGAGCTGGACGAATCAGACTCCCTGACTTTAGACTATACTACAAAGCTACAGTAATCAAGACAATATGGTACTGGCACAAAAATAGAAACATAGATCAATGGAACAAGATAGAAAGCCCAGAGATAAACCCATGCACCTATGGTCAACTAATCTATGACAAAGGAGGCAAAGATATACAATGGAGAAAAGACAGTCTCTTCAATAAGTGGTTCTGGGAAAATTGGACAGCTACATGCAAAAGAATGAAATTAGAATACTCCCTAACACCATACACAAAAATAAACTCAAAATGGATTCGAGACCTAAATGTAAGACTGGACACTATAAAACTCTTAGAGGAAAACATAGGAAGAACACTCTTTGACAAAAATCACAGCAAGATCTTTTTTGATCCACCTCCTAGAGTAATGGGAATAAAACAAAAATAAACAAATGGGACCTAATGAAACTTCAAAGCTTTTGCACAGCAAAGGAAACCATAAACAAGATGAAAAGACAACCCTTAGAATGGGAGAAAATATTTGCAAATGAATCAACAAAGGATTAATCTCCAAAATATATAAACAGCTCATGCAGCTCAATATTAAAAAAACAAACAACCCAATCCAAAAATGGGCAGAAGACCTAAATAGACATTTCTCCAAAGAAGACATACAGATGGCCAAGAAGCTCATGAAAAGTTGCTCAACATCACTAAGTATTAGAGAAATGCAAATCAAAACTACAGTGAGGTATCGCCTCACACCAGAATGGGCATCATCAGAAAATCTACAAACAACAAATGCTGGAGAGGGTGTGGAGAAAAGGGAACCCTCTTGCACTGTTGTTGGGAATGTAAATTGATACAGCCCCTATGGAGAATAGTATGGAGGTTCCTTAAAAAACTAAAAATAGAATTACCATATGATCCAGCAATCCCACTACTGGGCATATACCCAGAGAAAACCATAATTCAAAAAGACACATGCAACCCAATGTTCACTGCAGTACTATTTGCAATACCCAGGCCATGGAAGCAACCTAAACGCCCATCGACAGACGAATGGATAAAGATGTGGTATATATATACAATGGAATATTACTCGGCCCTAAAAAGGAACGAAATTGGGTCATTTGTAGGGGCATGGGTGGATCTAGAGACTGTCATACAGAGTGAAGTAAGTCAGAAAGAGAAAAACAAATATCATATATTAACGCATATATGTGGAACCTAGAAAAATGGTACAGATGAACCAGTTTGCAGGGCAGAAACTGAGACACAGATGTAGAGAACAAACATATGGACACCATACGGGGGGGTGGAGATGGGGGTGTGATGAGCGATTGGGATTGACATGTATACACTGATGTGTATAAAATTAATGACTAATAGGGACTTGCTGTATAAAAAAATAAATAAAATAAAATTTAAAAATTAAAAAAAATTCTTTGTATTTGCATTGTTTTAAAACAATCTTACTGATATATAAAGCTTTTATATTATTTTCTTCTAGAAATTCTCATCTTTCAATTAATATTTATATTAGTGTTTGCTATTTAATACCCCTTTATGCTTTACAAATCAAACATATGGATATTATAAATGTAATCTTATTAATATATTTTTATTTGAAAATTATTTTATTTTATGTATAGATGAAGAGGGTAAATAGTACACACATATATGCACACATGCAAATTAGATAATATATCTTGTAAATGAGTGACTTGAGATTTAGTGAGAGAGGTAAAGTGATTTGTCCAATGTTACACAGTCAGGGAATGGCTCAGCTAGTTTGCAGGCTCGGCTTCTTTGACTCCATGTCCAATGCTATCTCTGCTTACATTAATGGTAATTGCTACTGTTGCTTTTGTTTTAAACATATTGTATAGCTTATATGAATTTCTCTTGTGTAATTTATTGGCACTTGTTTCTTTAATTCGTAAAAAAAAAAAAAGAATCCACCTGCCAATGCAGGGGACACGGGTTTGAGCCCTGGTCTGGGAAGATCCCACATGCCACGAAACAGCTAAGCCCGTGCACCACAACTACTGAGCCTGCGCTCTAGAGCCCGCGAGCCACAACTACTGAGCCCGTGTGCTGCAACTACTGAAGCCCGTGCACCTAGAGCCCGTGCTCCACAACAAGAGCAGCCACCGCAGTAAGAAGCCGGCGTACCGCAACAAAGAGAGTAGCCTCTGCTAGCCCAACTAGAGAAAGCCCCCGTACGAAGTAACGAAGACCCAACGCAGCCAAAAATTTTTTAAAAAAATTATTAAAAAGAAAAATCACAAACATAGTAGGGGAAGCCTATGATCATGTTACAATGATAAATAATAACTCATACTTAAATTTGTGTGTGTATCGTGTGTGTATCATCAGTGAAAATCGTGATGTAAGTAATAGTATATTAGAGTTTGAACAGAACCAATAGGATATATGCGGATATATATACGAGGAAACTTAGCTCATGCAGTTATGGTGGCCGAGAAGTCCCACAAACTGCTTCTGCGAACTGGAGAATCAGGAAAGCTGGTGGTATTGCCAAGGGTAGGAGGAGATGGGTGTCCCAGTTCAAGCAAACAGAGCAAGTTTGTCCATCCTCTGCCTCTGGATGAGGCCCATCTGCCTGCGAGGGCCATACGCTTTGCTTAGTTGATGGATTCAAATGCTAATCTCTTCCGGAAACACCCAGAAATAATACTCACTGGCTATCTGGGTATCCCTTAGGGCAGTCAAGTTGACACATAAAATTAACCATCACAGTGATTTTTTTTTTTAAACACTTTATTGGGGTATAATTGCTTTACAATGGTGTGTTAGTTTCTGCTTTATAACAAAGTGAATCAGTTATACATATACATATGTTCCCATATGTCTTCCCTCTTGCGTCTCCCTCCCTCCCACTCTCCCTATCCCACCCCTCCAGGCTGTCACAAAGCACCGAGCTAATATCCCTGTGCCTTGCGGCTGCTTCCCCCTAGCTATCTACCTTACTACGTTTGTTAGTGTGTATATGTCCATGACTCTCTCTCGCCCTGTCAAAGCTCACCCTTCCACCTCCCCATATCCTCAAGTCCGTTCTCCAGTAGGTCTGCGTCTTTATTCCTGTCTTACCCCTAGGTTCTTCATGACATTTTTTTTCCCTTAAATTCCATATATATGTGTTAGCATACGGTATTTGTCTTTTTCTTTCTGACTTACTTCACTCTGTATGACAGACTCTAGGTCTATCCATCTCATTACAAATAGCTCAATTTCATTTCTTTTTAAGGCTGAGTAATATTCCATTGTATATATGTGCCACATCTTCTTTATCCATTCCTCCGATGATGGGCGCTTAGGTTGTTTCCATCTCCGGGCTATTGTAAATAGAGCTGCAATGAACATTTTGGTACATGACTCTTTTTGAATGTTGGTTTTCTCAGGGTATATGCCCAGTAGTGGGATTGCTGGGTCATATGGTAATTCTATTTGTAGTTTTTAAGGAACCTCCATACTGTTCTCCATAGTGGCTGAACCAATTCACATTCCCACCAGCAGTGCAAGAGTGTTCCCTTTTCTCCACACCCTCTCCAGCATTTATTGTTTCTAGATTTTTTGATGATGGCCATTCTGACTGGTGTGAGATGATATCTCATTGTAGTTTTGATTTGCATTTCTCTAATGATTAATGATGTTGAGCATTCTTTCATGTGTTTGTTGGCATTCTGTATGTCTTCTTTGGAGAAATGTCTATTTAGGTCTTCTGCCCATTTTTGGATTGGGTTGTTTGTTTTTTTGTTATTGAGCTGCATGAGCTGCTTGTAAATTTTGGAGATTAATCCTTTGTCAGTTGCTTCATTTGCAAATATTTTCTCCCATTCTGAGGGTTGTCTTTTGGTCTTGGTTATGGTTTCCTTTGCTGTGCAAAAGCTTTGAAGTTTCATTAGGTCCCATTTGTTTATTTTTGTTTTTATTTCCATTACTCTAGGAGGTGGGTCAGAAAGGATCTTGCTGTGATTTATGTCATAGAGTGTTCTGCCTATGTTTTCCTCTAAGAGTTTGATAGTTTCTGGCCCTACATTTAGGTCTTTAATCCATTTTGAGCTTATTTTTGTGTATGGTGTTAGGGAGTGATCTAATCTCATACTTTTACATGTACCTGTCCAGTTTTCCCAGCACCATTTATTGAAGAGGCTGTCCTTTCTCCACTGTACATTCCTGCCACCTTTATCAAGGATAAGGTGTCCATATGTGCGTGGGTTTATCTCTGGGCTTTCTATCCTGTTCCATTGATCTATCTTTCTGTTTTTGTGCCAGTATCATACTGTCTTGATTACTGTAGCTTTGTAGTATAGTCTGAAGTCAGGGAGTCTGATTCTTCCAGCTCCTTTTTTCGTTCTCAAGATTGCTTTGGCTATTCGGGGTTTTTTGTGTTTCCATACAAATTGCGAAATTTTTTGTTCTAGTTCTGTGAAAAATGCCAGTGGTAGTTTGATAGGGATTGCATTGAATCTGTAGATTGCTTTGGGTAGTAGAGTCATTTTCACAATGTTGATTCTTCCCATCCAAGAACATGGTATATCTCTCCATCTATTTGTATCATCTTTAATTTCTTTCATCAGTGTCTTATAATTTTCTGCATACAGGTCTTTTGTCTCCCTAGGTAGGTTTATTCCTAGATACTTTATTCTTTTTGTTGCAATGGTAAATGGGAGTGTTTTCTTGATTTCACTTTCAGATTTTTCATCATTAGTATATAGGAATGCCAGAGATTTCTGGGCATTAATTTTGTATCCTGCTACTTTACCAAATTCATTGATTAGCTCTAGTAGTTTTCTGGTAGCATCTTTAGGATTCTCTATATATAGTATCATGTCATCTGCAAACAGTGACAGCTTTACTTCTTCTTTTCCAATTTGGATTCCTTTTATTTCCTTTTCTTCTCTGATTGCTGTGGCTAAAACTTCCAAAACTATGTTGAATAAGAGTGGTGAGAGTGGGCAACCTTGTCTTGTTCCTGATCTTAGTGGAAATGCTTTCAGTTTTTCACCATTGAGGATGATGTTTGCTGTGGGCTTGTCATATATGGCCTTTATTATGTTGAGGAAAGTTCCCTCTATGCCTACTTTCTGCAGGGTTTTTATCATAAATGGGTGTTGAATTTTGTCGAAAGCTTTCTCTGCATCTATTGAGATGATCATATGGTTTTTCTCCTTCAATTTGTTAATATGGTTTATCACATTGATAGAGTTGCATATATTGAAGAATCCTTGCATTCCTGGAATAAACCCCACTTGATCATGGTGTATGATCCTTTTAATGTGCTGTTGGATTCTGTTTGCTAGTAGTTTGTTGAGGATTATTGCGTCTATGTTCATCAGTGATATTGGCCTGTAGTTTTCTTTCTTTGTGACATCCTTGTCTGGTTTTGGTACCAAGGTGATGGTGGCCTCGTAGAAGGAATTTGGGAGTGTTCCTCCCTCTGCTATATTTTGGAAGAGTTCGAGAAGGATAGGTGTTAGCTCTTCTCTAAACGTTTGATAGAATTCACCTGTGAAGCCATCTGGTCCTGGGCTTTTGTTTGTTGGAAGATTTTTAATCACAGTTTCAATTTCAGTGCTTGTGACTGGTCTGTTCATATTTTCTATTTCTTCCTGATTCAGTCTTGGCAGATTGTGCATTTCTAAGAATTTGTCCATTTCTTCCAGATTGTCCATTTTATTGGCATAGAGTTGCTTGTAGTAATCTCTCATGATTTTTTTTATTTCTGCAGTGTCAGTTGTTACTTCTCCTTTTTCATTTCTAATTCTATTGATTTGAGTCTTCTCCCTTTTTTTCTTGATGAGTCTGGCTAGTGGTTTATCTATTTTGTTTACCTTCTCAAAGAACCAGCTTTTAGTTTTATTGATCTTTGCTATCGTTTCCTTCATTTCTTTTTCATTTATTTCTGATCTGATTTTTATGATTTCTTTCCTTCTGCTAGCTTTGGGGTTTTTTTGTTCTTCTTTCTCTAATTGCCTGAGGTGCAAGGTTAGGTTGTTTATTCGAGATGTTTCCTGCTTCTTAAGGTGGGCTTGTATTGCTATAAACTTCCCCCTTAGAACTGCTTTTGCTGCATCCCATAGGTTTTGGCTCGTTGTGTCTCCACTGTCATTTGTTTCTAGGTATTTTTTTATTTCCTCTTTGATTTCTTCAGTGATCACTTCATTATTAAGTAGTGTATTGTTTAGCCTCCATGTGTTTGTATTTTTTACAGATCTTTTCCTGTAATTGATATCTAGTCTCATGGCGTTGTGGTCAGAAAAGATACTTGATACAATTTCAATTTTCTTAAATTTACCAAGGCTTGATTTGTGACCCAAGATATGATCTATCCTGGAGAATGTTCCATGAGCACTTGAGAAAGATGTGTATTCTGTTGTTTTTGGATGGAGTGTCCTATAAATATCAATTAAGTCCATCTTGTTTAATGTATCATTTAAAGCTTGTGTTTCCTTATTTATTTTCATTTTGGATGATCTGTCCATGGGTGAAAGTGGGGTGTTAAAGTCCCCTACTATGAATGTGTTACTGTCGATCTCCCCTTTTATGGCTGTTAGTATTTGCCTTATGTATTGAGGTGCTCCTATGTTGGGTGCATAGATATTTACAATTGTTATATCTTCTTCTTGGATCGATCCCTTGATCATTATGTAGTGTCCTTCTTTGTCTCTTTTAATAGTCCTTATTTTAAAGTCTATTTTGTCTGATATGAGAATTGCCACTCCAGCTTTCTTTTGGTTTCCATTTGCATGGAATATCTTTTTCCATCCCCTTACTTTCAGTCTGTATGCATCACAGTGATTTTTAAAATGAAATTCACATATTAATAATGCCCTCTGAGAAAATAATTTATCATTTACAGCCCCTTTGCAGTGCTTGAACATGATATGTATAATGCATCATCTTTGTTTGAACCTAAACTGTTTCTGTTAATACTTTTATTGACAATTCCACTTGCTATGGTCTCAGCAGAGCAGTGTGTCCAAATTGGAATTAATAATAATAATAATTTTGGAAAAACTCCCTAAGAATTACAGACTCAAGAGAAGTTGTCTTATTTGACATGACATTCAATGAAACACATGTTGTGTGAGAATACTGACTCTTACAATTACTGCTTCTGCTGGAAGGCAGGAAAAAATAGATTTTATGGAACAAATTTACAAATAATGTATGTGTTTGTTACGTCTCTGAACATCAGTGTGTCATCCACAGAACTCCCAGACCTATGCAAGAAAAACTGAATTTAGTCGTCTTGATATTTTGCTAACTTTCAGTCATATAAAAAACATAGCCAGATTTTATATATATATAAAGCAAGATACACGTGTGTATAATGTTTCATATATACCATATACATAAACCATAGCAAGATTTTATATATATACAAAGATAATATATATCTCCAGATATATATGTGTATATGCGTGTATGTGTATATCTATATAGATATATACTTATAAAGGTATATTCTTCAAGGTGAGGGGATAGAACATCTTTACTTTTATTTATTTATTTATTTATTTATTTATTTATTTATTTAGGGAAGCACTTGATTCTTCCCTCTTGAATATTTAGACTTATGATTTCCATTTGCTCTCTTGCTTAAGTCCCCCAAATTGAGGAGTGGCCTTGCCCCCAGGACCTGACTTTGCAACAAACCTCTCAAGTATTATAAAATGCTCATGTTGGGTTTGAACAGGAGGAGGCTCCTACTAAAATACCTGGTTAGTGGACTGACCTTGTATTCTACAGCACTTTCAGGCCAACGTGGTGTGTAGAAAACACTCTTACAATGAGTTTGCTTAAACCGCTATTTCGGGTTCAAGGGAGACAATATGAAAGTACCACTGAATGCAGGGATTTGATAACCGGACGTGATCGTCACCATTTTACAGCTGCTCCATGAAGTGAGGATACCCATTGCTTTCTCCCTAGGCCCACTTTTTAGAGAGTCAGGCTACCCTTTCACAAAGTCTACTCCCATGGTCCTCATCAAAGGGACCCGTGACCCCTCCCCCTGCCAGAGCTGATTGGACCAGCCATGGATACATGACTCAGTCTCAGCCAATCACATTCTCCCTCCCCAGGATTTGTTAGCTGTGGGTGTTGGACTTAGAGATGATGTGTTTGAGAGAAGGAGGCTCCTGAGGGTCCCATTTTGGAGCAGCCATGGTTGGGGTGAACATGCTGAAGCAGAGAAGCCCCATCCGAGAGGAGAGAAGAAGGTTGCAGGTGGGACAGAGCAGCAGAGACAAGTGACAGGAGCAAAGGGGAGACTGAGGTCCATGACTTCTACTCCCTTGTGGGGCCTCGGCTCCCATCAGATACTTTCCTGTCCCTCCATCTCCTTTCTCTGATTTAAGTAAGCTAGTGGACTAGGCCCCAAACTTTGCAATGACAAGATCCCTGAATAAGACAGAAGAAGTGAAACCTACAGAGGGGAATGAATTTGACCAAAGTCACACAATCAAGTTAAAAGAGATCAGGCCTTCTGACTCCAAATCCAGGGCTCCTTCCCCTCAATCACACTGCCCCCTAACTTCAATTCATATGAAGGAGTTTTCAGGGTATAAGTCTCTTTGACTGTGATTCCTCAGAGATCAGGGACCATGTATCTTGTCAATTATTCTCTCTCCTGCCAGGCGCATATATGTATTCAATAAATGTCTGTAGAATGAATGAATAAGGGATGAACCGAGAATGACCTCAGCTCTCAGTCCATGTACTCATTTAATTCAGGTTGGCTCAAGGAACAGCAGGTCAGCCTGGTCTCCCGTGGGATGCCAGCTCCCATCTCTGGCCCTGAGGTCTTCCAGTCCTTCATCTCTAAGCCCAACAGAGATAAGTCACTTCTGGGTGGAAGTTTTAGGAGCCAGCATGGAACATGACACTTTCTTTTGCCTCTGCCTCAGTCATAGAACATGTTCTAAATAGTAGCCACTCCTTCATGCCGGGCCCCTAAGTGAGGACAGTGCAGAGCAGAACCCCCAGCCAGCCTGTGGAGGATGTATCTCAGGTCAACTGAGACTTGCTGGTTGTTTGTTACTGCAGCACAACCTTGCCTCTTCCTGACTAATACAAGCCCCTCAGCCTCTCTTGCCAGGGCCCTTCTGCCCGGCCCCATTCCTGGCAACCTCTCTGCTCATCTTTTTGTGCTGGAGGATTTCTCCCGCATCACACTTATCCTCACGACTGCTCTCCTCCCCTCTTCTCGAGCCTTTGCTAGTTGAAGAGCCTCTCTTTAAAGAAAGTACCGGACTTCCCTGGCAGTCCAGTGGTTGAGACTCCACACTTCCACTGCAGGGGTCATGGGTTCGATCCCTGGCTGGGGAAGTTCCACATACTGCATGGGGCAGCCAAAAAAAAAAAAAAAAAGTACCATCCTGGAGCAGCCTGAGTCTCAGCCCTCGGTTTCCGTCAGTACCCTCACAGGCCTGACATTTCCGTTTCTCATTTCCCTCCACTGCTTCTGATCTTTACTCTCTTCTGCTCATGGGCCATTGGCCTCAGCATCTTCTGACACTGACCTAATAAAACTGCCTGCCTACCAAATGGTTATCAACCAGCACCAGCGTTAGCACTCCCCACCCTCAGGAAGAGGGACCTGCTCCCTGGAGGAGAAAGAGTAGCAGATGAAAATAACCACGACGGAGTGGAACTGGACAGGGTGCAATTGTAAAACAACTCTCGATTTTTTCCTCTTAAGACTGTCTGACAAAGCTACTTCATCACCCCTTTCTCCCCACTCCAATATGCTATCTCTGGCAGGTCCCTCAATTTCCTGTCACTTTCAGGAAATGAAAAGTCCTTTGGTCACAGCAAGTCTCAAAATAGTCTGATTTCAGTGATAGAATGTCCAGTCCCCTGTAATTCTTAAAACTTTGAACTTTAAGCTTCTCGCCTGCCTCCCTGGAAGCCAGGAGAGGGAAACGGCAGTGTGCTTGGGCCCCTCTGTTTTTCTACCTTCCCCGATGACTCCAGATCCCTCCAGAAAGAGAACAAGTTTTTGTAGATTAGATTGAGGACATGGACATTTCTACTTGAGGGTGCTGTCATGATTTGGCTTTGGAGTAAGATGGGGTTGGAGGTTATTCTAAGACAGGACTTTCCTGTGAGGTCTTGGGGGGGGTCCCTCCCATGGCTCTCTGACATGGATGAGGTATTCCCCACGTGGACTCCTGTGGGCATCCTCAACTTGACTCTTCCCCCAGCAGAGCTGCTTGGGAGGGGTCTTTTTTTTTTTAATTAATTAATTATTTTTTTTTTTTGCAGTACGCAGGCCTCTCACTGTTGTGGCCTCTCCCGTTGAGGAGCACAGGCTCCGGACGCGCAGGCTCCACGGCACGTGGGATCTTCCCTGACCGGGGCACAAACTCGCGTCCCCTGCATCGGCAGGCGGACTCTCAACCACTGCGCCCCCAGGGAAGCACTATTTTTTAATTTTATTGAAGTAGAGTTGATTTACACTGTTGTGTTCATTTCTGCTGTACAGCAAAGTGATTCAGTTCTACATATATATATTCTTTTTCATATTCTTTTCCATTATGGTTTATCACAGGATATTGAATATGGTTCCCTGGCTATACAGTAGGACCTTGTTGTTTGTCCATCCTGTATATAATAGTTTGTATCTGCTAATGGGAGGGGTCTTCTTGCACTAGCAGACCACCTTCTTGGCAGGGACCCTTAGGGAGGGGTCCTTCCCCTGCCATCACAGGTGACTCGGACTCAAGACCACTTTCCAACTGGTCTCCACGAGGCCCCTTGCACTAGGCGTGAGGTGAAAGGCAGTGACACCAGCTAACATCTCCGCATAATACAGGAACAACACGCTTCGAAGAAATCTTCTCTCTCTGACATTTCAACCTCCCCCCTTTATACCCTCACCTGGGTGCTGAGCTCATTCGTGGCAGCCTTCTCCATCTGTCTCGCATGGGTACCAGAGCACTTTGCTCTGAAATGCACAAGTATTTTTCTCCCTTCGGGGGAGGGGATGGTTCTCAGCTAAGTCTGAAGCAAAGTAACGGTTCATTAAAATGAGGTTATATGTTGAGAGTTAAGCTCTGTGTCTCCAATTGATCCCTGATGAAAAGAGTAGAAAGTCTGAGCCATTTTGGCTCTTTCCTGGTGTTAATACAAATGTCCTCTCCTCCCCAATACTCCACCTTCTACTTATCAGTTGATCCTGATGGTTATAAACTCTAATTATACACGGATAGAGACATTGATGGAGACAGACATAAACACACAGAGGCCTAGCCAGCTCTGATTATGATAGTCATTAAACGTCATTAAATAAAAATAAATCCTTGCTGCTATTTACCCTGGAGCAGGCTGCCCAGAGTTGTCTATCCAAGAAGCAGCGTGAGAGCCAGTCGGCGCGTGTGACTCAGAGCACCTGCCTCTCTGACTTTGGGTCCCTGTTTGTCTTTTCTGTAGTGTTGTAACCGAGCAGGACCCTATGCAGCGGTCCCCAACCTTTTTGGCCCCAGGGACCGGTTTCGTGGAAGACAATTTTTCCAGGGTCAGGGATGGTTCAGGCAGTAATGCCAGCAATGGGGAGCGATGGGAGCGGCAGGTGAAGCTTCACTCACTCGCCCGCTGCTCACCTGCTGTGTGGCTCGGTTCCTAACAGGCTGCAGACGAGCACCAGTCCACGGCCCGGGGGTTGGGGACCCCTGCTATAGGGCCTTCCGAGTTCCAGGACAGACCTCTCCCCCATATCCTCTGCTTTAGCTCCTCTCTCAAGTACCCAGATTAACAGTATTTGATGCACATTTCCTGAGTTGTTTTATAGATGCTAACCCCCCCACCAAATGGAAGATATTAACTACTTGATGACCATGAACACACAGCCCCCAGACCTACTAGCACCTAAGGATGGATAATGTTAACCCCTGTGACACTGCCCTGTTACCTCACCATCAACCAGTCAGAGACTTGTGCACGAGCTGATCACATACCCTGTGAGCCTTCTCCCCCGTCACCTCCCTCACCTGGCCTTTAAAAATGCTTTACTGAAACTCATCAGGTAGTTTGGGTGTTTTGAGCCCTAGTTGCCCTGGACTCCTTGCTGGGCACCCCGCAATAAACATGCACTTTCCTTCACCGAAACCCCGTGTCAGTAGATTGGCTTTACTGTGAGCGGGTGAGCGGACCCAAGTTTAGTTTGGTAACACTGTCTTCTGATGTGAGGCGTGTCCTTTTGGATGGTCACTCACACTTCACTCTGGTGAACCTCAGTTTCAGCCGTTCTTGCTTTGTGATTTCTCCAGGGGTTTTGAAAGTATATTTCCTGTATGTTGCAGAGTCCACATTTTAAATCAGACCACTTAAAACATCCCTTATGATCTTGGAAAAAACCCTCTCAGCTTTTTGGGTGTGCATGGTCTGGTGACAGACAAATTTTATTTATATATGTGTTTACTTGCTGGTTTACTTATTAGTTCATAACTAGTAAATGCAGGAATAAAAAATGCTATTGCTATCAACTTTGATTAAAATAAAAGTTAAAACCACACTTTATTTTTAAGCAGGAAATCTAAGAAACTTTAAGAAGCTACTGATACAACCCTTTAGAAATCAAGGAACCCTTGAATCAATTAACTCGTATATGAATATATTAGAGAGAAGGTTAAAGGATTGTCTACAAATCAGGGACTTCGCTGGTGGCACAGTGGTTAAGAATCCGCCTGCCAATGCAGGGGACACGGGTTCGAGCCCTGGTCCAGGAAGATCCCACATGCCACGTAGCAACTAAGCCTGTGTGCCACAACTACTGAGCCTGCACTCTAGAGCCCGTGAGCCACAACTACTGAAGCCACGTGCCACAAATACTGAAGCCCGTGCTCCTAGAGCCCATGCTCTGCAACAAGAGAAGCCACTGCAATGAGAAGCCCATGCACTGCAACAAAGGGTAGCCCCCGCTCGCCGCAACTAGAGAAAGCCCGCGTGCAGCAACGAAGACCCAATGCAGCCAAAACTAAAAATAAAATAAAATAAATGAACAAAAAAAAGGATTGTCTACAAATCAGTTTCACAAAAATTATGTTAAATTTCTACGTAGTTTATATCAGGCCATAATAAAGTTTCTACCTAATCTACATACTGCAAAATAAGGACCTGTCTTATTGAAACGTTTATTTTAAAAGTCCTAAAGCCATATGATTTGTAACCTTGAGACTATAAATATTTATTTTAAGACACTACATTTATTAGAATATTTGTTCTGAAAACCGTTCATTTACTTGAAGTTGTAAACTTTTCATAGGTGGTGGGATTTTATTCACCAATCTTGAGATAATTAACCCACTGAATGTGGCTTCATTGATTTAGTTCTAATTAACTCTAACAGTGTAACATCTGTATGGATTCTCTTAGAAGTGGGAACACAGCTAAAGGCATTAGGGTGTGGAGAAAAGGGAAGCCTCTTGCACTGTTGGTGGGAATGTAAATTAATACAGCCACTATGGAAAACAGTATGGAGGTTCCTTAAACAACTAAAAACAGAACTACCATATGACCCAGCAATCCCACTACTGGGCATATACCCTGAGAAAACCATAATTCATGAAGAGTCACGCACCACAATGTTCACTGCAGCACTATTTACAATAGCCAGGACATGGAAGCAACCTAAGTGTCCATCGACAGCTGAATGGATAAAGATGTGGCACATATATACAATGGAGTATTACTCAGCCATAAAAAGAAACAAAACTGAGTTATTTGTAGTGTGGTGGATGGACCCAGAGTCTGTCATACAGAGTGAAGTAAGCCAGAAAGAGAAAAACAAATACTGTATGCTAACACATATATATGGAATCCAAAAAAAAAAAAGAAAAGGTTCTGAAGAACCTAGGGGCAGGACAGGAATAAAGACGCAGACATAGAGAATGGACTTGAGGACACGGAGAGGGGGAAAGGTAAGCTGGAACGAAGTGAGAGAGTGGCATGGACATATATACACTACCAAATGTAAAACAGACAGCTAGTGGGAAGCAGCTACATAGCACAGGGAGATCAGCTTGGTGCTTTGTGACTACCTAGAGGGGTGGGATAGGGAGGGTGGGAGGCAGGCACGGTGGGAGGAGATATGGGGATATATGTATATGTATAGCTGATTCACTTCATTATAAAGCAGAAATTAACACACCATTGTAAAGCAGTTATACTCCAATAAAGATGTTAAAAAAATAAAATAAATCTTCTATGAACATTTTTGTACAAAAAAATTAAAAAGTTACATATACATTTTTTAAAAGTGGCTGTTTAAAACGCAATGCAGAGTTCTGGTTTTCATTCTGTAAGCGATCTAGAATCTCAGAGCTTCAATGCAAAATACTTAAAAAGAGAATAATTACACCACAAATTTATTCTTGCTTCTTTTCCTCTGAATCCACAAATAAGCACTGAAATGGAACCCAAGCTGGAGAGGTAAACCAGGTTCCAGACAGCCTGGCTTTCTGTTGCTCTGAAGTTCACTTCAACTAAACAACCTGCATTGAAGTCTTACTGTCTCAGGCCCTGAAATGGGCACAGGGGCCCAGAGATCAGCGACAGTGTCTGACCCACTTTCTTCCTTTCTGAAGTGGGAATGCCTTTATTCATAGACCCTTAACCTCAGATATAGACATTTGCATGTAGTGTCAGGGATTCATGGGCCACCCTCACCTATCCAAAGAGACACGGAAAATTTGTGGATCTTTCTTGGCTAAAGACCCTTGAGTCTGGAACAAGAGATATTCTACTATCAAAGTGGAGGAATCTTTGTTTTGGGAATCCAGTGAGAAATGGTGGGTCAAGAGGTAGGTGGTAATTTCTGTAGAAAGAGTGCCATCCCCGGGGAAGGAAAGCCGAGGTTTCAGCCCTATGCCTGCCTCTGATTTTCTTTGTGGCTTTTGACAAGTCACAAGCCTTTTGGGGCTCAGTTTCCTCATCTGCCAGATGATAGGATTGGACTGAGTGACCGCGAGGTCCCTAGATGCCCCAAGATCCTACCTAAGAATTTATGAAATAGGACGGCTAATTGGCTGGGATTCTTCAAATAATTCCACTTGTGTCCGGCCACGTGGATCCCTTCTCTCCTCACCCAGTTCTGTGTTGTGCTGTGGGCAGCAAAGATGCCCCACTCCCTAAGTTTAACTGTTTTGTTTTTTTTTTAACATCTTTATTGGAGTATAATTGCTTTACGATAGTGTGTGTTAGTTTCTGCTTTATAACAAAGTGAATCAGCTATACATACACATATATCCCCATATCTCCTCCCTCTTGTGTCTCCCTCCCACCCTCCCTATCCCACCCCTCTAGGTGGTCACAAAGCACCGAGCTGATCTCCCTGTTCTATGTGGCTGCTTCCCACCAGCTATCTATTTTACATTTGGTAGTGTATGTAAGTCCATGCAAATCTCTAGTTTAACTGTTCTTACTCCACTAAATAGAATGTGATGGAGGCTTTATTTGTCAAGTAATTAAGAGCAAACAAGCCCTTAATTACAAGCAGACCAGAGTTCCAGCTCCAGCCCCGCAGAATCACTGTTCACTTCCCTGAGGTCCCAGGGTCTTCCTCTGTGAGATGAAAGCCTACCTCGCGCAGTTAGTATAAAAATTAAATTTGTAAAGCACCTCGACAGTGGCTGGCACGAAGCAGAGCTCAATGTATGCTAGCGTTATTACTGTTGCTCTTGTTATTAGTACTTAGTATTCCTTGACATTAAGACACCTGCTACAATTCTGGGCATGTCATAGAAGCTCACTCCATGCCAGTTCTTACTACTGTTTGACGATGCTAATTTCTTTCCCAGGCACCCCACCACCCTTTCCAGGTTTATAAATCTGCCTCTCACCCGTGTAGCCAGCTGCCTCTTGAACAGGAACCAATTCTCTGTAATCAAGCCTGTGGAGACGGCAATTCCCCATCCCGCCATGTGCTGGGTACTCACAGCTTTATCGCTCTCCTTGGTTAGAACTGAAATACTTTATAGCATTTATGCTTTTCAGATTGAAACCTGCAGGGTTGGCTTCTCAATTCCTGCCCCACCCCCCGCCCTCCCCCGGGACCAGAGCAGAACTTGTCTTCCGGAAGACAAACCAACGGTGAGGTTTCTGTCAAGGCCCTAGACCCTGCTGGCTGGCTGGGAGAGCACCTTCTGGATAGAGAACCTTAGCATGGAGGTAGGATTTGGTCACCTGTAGTTGATGGGCCATCAGCAAGAGAACTACTTGGGACTGGTCCTGCTAAAAGGGCCAGCAGGGTTCTCACATTTATTGCTTACTATGTGCCAGGCACTGAGCCAAGAGCTCTGCCCCAAACAACTCTGGGACCCAGAGCAAAACTAACCACTAACTTGATACGGCAGTCATGGGGCTGAGAATTCAGAATGGATGCTGACCGGTAGCCCCTTCCAGTATGTTCTGGGTGAATATCAGTGCTGACCATGAGGGAATTATCACTATCCCTCACTATTCCTCAACCAACTCCCATGGAAACTGAGGACCAGAGAGGGTCAGTAACTTGCCCAAGGTCACCAAGTAAGTGGCAGAGTCAAGTGCAGCCCTGATCCGATCTGTGCGGGCATCTGGGCTCTGTATCGCCCTCCCTCCCACATGCACAGATTTCTTTGTCACTCTGCATTTTCCTTCCAACTTTGCATCTACATAAAGCATCTTGTTTCCATCTCATTCTCCCTCCTTTGTAGGGATGTGCTTTGAGCCTCTGCCTGTGGGTAGAAATTGAATCCAAGCCGAGGCCCCACAGAACTTCTGTTAGCATTTTTTCAAGAGGCCACGGAGCTGGTTTCGCCTGAGGGCTGAACTTTTCCAAGTTTCTGGCCCAGGCCTGCAGGGGCTCTTTCCTCTCTCTCTGCACAGCCCAGCAAAGGTTCTCGGGAGCTGTCAGTCAGATCCTCAGTAGAGATCCCTTTCATGCATTCATACCTATGCTACCTGAAATCCGACTTTAGAAGGGGAAGAAAGAGAACTAATGTTTTCTAGATTCCAACAATGTGCCATGCATTTTATCACACTGACTCTGAAAACCCATCTCGTGAGGGAGCCTGGGGGCACCCAGGCTCCGGATTGGTGAGGCGGAGATGCAAGTTCAGCTCAGATACTTACTAGCCATGTGGTCTTGTTGGAGACACTTAAACTCTTTTTCAGTGGAAAAGTGGATAGTAATACTTCCTAACTAATGAGGTTTTTGGTGGGGGTGAGGGTGGATAAAAAGAAACAAGATGTGTGAAGTGTTTAGCATACCACCTGGCACACAGCAAGTGCTTAAAAAACAGAAGCTGCTTCATTACCCCCATGGCCAATGAGAACACCGAGAAGGGTCCAAGTTCCACGCTTAAGGGCTTCATATGTAGCCAGGTGTCTCTAACTCCCAACACATTATGCCAGATGATTTTTTTCTGTTAAAATTTTAAATGTATCTAATGTTTCAATTGCATAGGAATTGAAATTCCTTCAAAAAATGATACTGAGAATTTACTTTTTTTTTTTTTTTTTTTTTTTAAGCATAGAGTTCGGTACCTTTGTAATCACTCTAGAGGATGGGGTGGTCAGAAGGTAAGTGATAGCAAAAAGGGAAGAGCTATTTCTTTCCTAACTTTTCACGCCCCAGCTTGCCATGAAAACCTCCCAAGGCAGGGAGCCCGCTGCTCAGTTGAACAGGGGATTAGCTCCTTCTAGCTTTCGGCAAAGTCACAAATTGATCCATGGGGGTGGCAGGTTGCGAGGGAACAGAATTCATTTTGAGAAAATCAGACCTATCTCATCCCCTGTTTTCGCAGTTACGCTTTTCTAATTTTGGCCACTTTCTGTGGAATTGGACCAGACTGGGCAGGGGAAGGAAAAAAAAGAAACTTGCCAGGATGTACTGAATGTCCTTTAAGTTCAATTCCTCCTCCATAGAGCTAGTCTTCACAACCATACTGTGAGGTCTGCAAAGCTATCTCCATGTCACAGTGAAGACCAAAGCTCAGAGAGGTAAAGGGGCCCTTTCTTTTTTTTTTTTTAAAGTTAATTTTTACTGGAGTATAGTTGCTTTACAACGCTGTGTTAGTTTCTGCTGTACAGCAAAGTGAATCAGTTATACGTATACATATATCCCCTCTTTTTTAGATTTCCTTCCCATTTAGGTCACCACAGAGCGTTGAGTAGAGTTCCCTGTGCTATATGGTAAGTTCTCGTTAGTTATCTATTTTATACATAGTAGTGTATATATGTCAATCCCATTTTCCCCATTCATCCCACCCCCCTTCCCCCCTTGGCATCCATAAGTTTGTTCTCTACATCTGTGTCTCTATTTCTGCTTTGTGAACAAGTTCATCTGTACCATTTTTCTAGATTCCACATATAAGCAATATTATATGATATTTGTTTTACTCTTTCTGACTTACTTCACTCTGTATGACAGTCTCTAGGTCCATCCATGTCTCTGCAAATGGTACTATTTTGTTCCTTTTTATGGCTGAGTAATATTCCATTGTATATATGTTCCACGTCTTCTTTATCCATTCATCTGTTGATGGACACTTAGGTTGCTTCCATGTCCTGGCTATTGTAAATAGTGTTTCAATGAACATTGGAGTGCATGTATCTTTTTGAATTATTGTTCTCTCACGGTATATACCCAGGAGTGGGATTGCTGGGTCATATGGTAGTCCTATTTTTAGTTGTTTAAGGAACCTCCATACTGTTCTCCATAGTGGCTGAACCAATTCACATTCCCACAAACAGTGTAGGAGGGTGCTGAAGGGGCCCTTTCAATGTCACACAGAGTAAGTGGTACAGTCCAGATAAGATCTGAGGGCTCTCCAGCCCCCAAACTCATATTCCTCCCACTGCATCAGGTTTTTCAGGAGTGAGGGAACTGGCTTCCAGTTCTGGCCATGATACTAACTCATTATTTCAGAAGCTCTCTTTTTTTCTCTTGAGGCAAATTTTTATTCAAAATGATGGGTCAAGGGCAAGATTGAGTTAGATCAGATATGGCTAATGGAGTTCACACAGAGTTCAACTGTGATCGATTGGTAGTGGCTGCTTGACGCTCTGGTTGAATGAGATTCTGAGGCGGCCATGTCTCGGCTCATTAGGAAGAGTGCTGTGATTGATTTGTGATGTCTGCCTTGGGCACATCTGTGGGAATGTGTCACAAAAGTGCTGTCATTGTTATTTTTGTCCCCATAACTCATTGCAAGGTGGCTGCTCCTCCTCAGCCTCCCACATCCATTTTTAAGCCAGAAAAAAAATAAGGAAGGAGTAAAGGGGAAGAGAACATACCTGTATCTGGAAAGCAAAACATTTCCCAAGAATTCCTAGCAGACTTCTGTTTACATCTCACTAACCAAAATTGTATGACATGGTGACACTAGCTGAGTGGGAGTCTGCAAAAGTACGCATTTTGCCTGGGTCCATTTCTGCCCCTCAAAAGAATTAGGATTCTGTTAGTAGAGAAGTGGAAACTGGGTGTTGGGCAGGAAACCAACAGTGTCTGCCATGTGCGCCATCCCTGGACTGGATATCTCCATGGTCCCTTCCAGACAAGTCAGCCATCTGATAATTTGGCAAATTTAGTTAGTCTTGGGTACAATGGTATTTTCTTCAATGAATATGCAGCCCCAGCTTCACTGGGGGTCTTTAATAGATAGTCAATGTAAGGGAATCCATGCCAATGGGACAGTCCCTAGAAGTTTAATCCAGGAGCACAGAGAACACATGGGAGACGTTATCTCGAAGAGCAATGCTCAGAAAACCATGGAGTGACCTTGGCATAGTGTCCAAGGATTGGCAGCAATCCCACCCAGGCCTGGATGAGATAGGAGAGGGGTAACAAGGAGAGTTTCAAGTGGCACAGCAAGTTCAGGGCAGAACCGGAGTAGAAGTCAGTCTTCTGACTCCTGGGCCCAGGGTGTGTGGCAGTACATGGAACACAGTGTCTGTCTCCACGGAGCTGACATTCTGGGAGTGTGAGTGGTGAGACACTAGAGTTCATTGGCAGCGAATCATTTCTTAACTGGATGAGTTCTGAGAATGAAACAATGTGAGCACATAACGGGAGATCTGTCGGTACAGAATGAATGAATAAAATTTGAGCCAAGATCTAACATGTGAGCAGCAGTTAAGTGGGGCTCTACAGCGAGAGGGTCCAGTAGTGCGCACGCGCATGTGCATGTCTGTGGTGTGTGCGTGCGTGCGTGTGTGTGGTGGGGAAGTGTCCCCAGACTGGGGACACAGTCCTCTGTCCACCTCCTCCTACTGGTGGGTCTCACCCAACTTCAGCTCCTCTGCACTTTCTTTCAGGCAGTGCCCTTGGCTAGGCCTTGGGTGATTCCCATAGTGTCTGGTTACCGGATAAATACAGGACCCCCAGCTAGATTAGAAATTCAGATAGACATTCGATTCAGGGGTAGGGCTGCCAGCCTTGAGCCTGGAAACTCCCCGTATCTGGGCCTCTGTTCTCTCATCTGTAAGACAAGGGCAAAGGAGCAGCCCTGACATAAGTGGAGCGAAGGAGGGAGACGCAAACATGCAGAGGCTGGAGGATCCCATGATCCTGGTTAGGAACTGGGGACCTGGGTGCTATTTGAAGCTTTTTCACACACTCACTCTGTGACCTGAGGCAAAGCACCTTTCTGAGCTTCAGTCTTCTTGATAAAATCAGGGTTTTATGATCCTCTCCACTTTACCCCTTAGCCCAGGGCCACCATTTTAATAAATAATAGCAACAACAACAACGCCCACTGCCTCCGGCTTAGTTCAGCCTTTTCATCTCTTCCTGGGTGACTTCCTGTCTCCAGTGTTGCTCCCTCCATGCCATCATCCACGCAGAAGCCTCCGGGACCTTTCCTAAGCACAAATACGATTTTGTGGCTCCCTTTCAGAGAATCCGGCAACGGCTCCCACGACCACCGTGTCAATGTTTGTCCCCCGTGAGCTGGGCTCCTGCTGGCCCTTCTGGGCGGCCATCTCTCACCACCAGCCTCACTTTCTGTCCTCTAGCCATCCTGAATTACTTGAGCTTCTCAGAATGATCACATTTCTTCCTCTGGGTCTTTGCCTGTACCCACCTGCCTGAATTATTCAATGAATGAGTGATGGATGGATGGAGTAAGGGGCACGTGGATAAGCCGTAATGGTTTCCAAAACCACTGTCATCATTCATTATCATTCAATGTCTTCATCTGTGCCACATGTCATGGTGAAGGGGCTGAGAGTATCTTGGGGATTCTGGGGGAAAGCTGTTGAGACCTATTCTGGGGCTTACCATCGCAAGCCTCATATATATGGTCCTTGAACTTGTGGCGGCTAAGGGAAATTCCCACCTCCCTCCCACTCCACCTGCCCAACATAATAACATCCATCTGAACAACTGGGTTGCAGCCTGAGGCCAATCACTGGTCGTTTGTGAAACTGGCTCTCTTATGCACAGAGGGCTTTTATAACGTGCCCCTTGGAGATCTGAATCCAGTCCGCTATGCAGCAGTGAGCGGGGTAGCTCCTGGCCTGCTGCCTTTGACTGGAGAAGGAACAGCCAGATTAGGTACAAGCTGGGGAAAAGATCACCCGCTGCACACGAATTTCCTTTGTGACCTTATTAAAAATCCTCCCGGGGGACTTCCCCGGCGGACCAGTGGTTAAGACTTCGCCTTCCAATGCAGGGGATATCGGTTCGATCCCTGGTCGTGGAGCTAAGATCCCACATGCCTCGCAGCCAAAAAATCCAAAATGTAAAACAGAAGCAATATTGTAACAAATTCACTGAAGATTTTAAAAATGGCCCACATGAAAAAAAATCTTTAAAAAAAAAAAACTCCCAGGTATCAGGTTTGGGGTTACATGGTAATAAAACAACCAGATGCTACCGACCGCTCCTTTCTTCCCCGAAATGGTTCCTGGCACCGCTTCTTGCAGGAAGCCTTCCGTGATTACCTCTTTTCTTCCTACTGTCCTACACTGAGTCTGCTCCACTCTATTGACTCTCATTGCTGTGGTGGGGTTGGCACCAATGTGGGTCTTCCCTGGATGGCAGTATCAATTCCCTTACTCTGTAAGCTCCTCCCCTGGGAAATAGGAGGAGGGTAGGGGGTTTGAGGCTGTGCGTCCTCAATGTCCCATTGGCATCACTGCTGAATCACTGAGCTACCTAGTGGGGGAGTCACTCATCTCAAGCCCATATCTTCCTTCCTCAAATGGAGATAAACGGCTCCTGTTGGAGATCTTGAGCAGGAGTTGAAAAGAGTTTGGAGATCCTCTGTGAGTTCTTGTGAAACGAGCTGTTGCCTCAGAACTAGATGTATGAGGGTAAAAAAGGAAAATACAGATACTGAGCACGCTGGAACCAGACACCCAAAAGGGCACGGCTCTCGTCAAAGCATCCCTGTGCCCGCCACACCTCATGCCTATGCTGGTGTTTGTTTGCCAGCCTTCAAGAAACACCTTTCAGCCAGTTTATCAACAGATAGGCATAAATCAATTTTCATGCCTTATAGTCCGCACTTTAAAAAGAGATTCTCAAATCCCATTATCCATTGAATGACTTGGCCTAGAAAGATTTTTGACTATTTCTGAAAATCAAATTCACCTCCTGGGGATAAACACTGGCCACCACTGAGATAATTCAAGAGTCGACCTCCCCACAAATTTCTTCTTCCTCAATAGATAGCCTGGCATCATAGAAAGAATTTTAGAGTCAGACAGGTAGAGACTGGAATTCTGGCTTCTTCATCTGTCAGCTGGGTAGCATTGGGCAACTGCCTTAGCCTCTCTGAGCCTCTAGGTCCTCATCTGGAAGATGGGAACCCCTGTCGTATCTAACAGGGTCAGAGTGCACATTAAGTTTACCTCGCTTAATGTCCAGACTGCATGGTGGATCCTCATGAAGTGTTAGTCCCTCCCTTTTACCCCTTCCTCTGAATCCCACCAAGCTCTGCCTTCACTGGCTAGCCATCCGTATAGGGCACCTAGGGTACTCTGACGTATTATTCATAAGTCAGCTTATCCTTATTTTACTTATTCCCACACTGTCATTTTAAGTGTACAGCCACGCTTACTCATTTCTGTACTCCTTCTAGTGTTAGTGTGGTATATGCACATAAGAGGTGCTCAAAAAAAAAGCCTATTTCAATGAGCCATGTATGTCAGGGGTGCTGAAACTATTTGTGATCAAAAGAGTCACAGGAACAACTAAGCCATGCAGCAGGGCCATGAAATCAGAGAAGGATGCCATTTCCAGGGTAATAAGTAACTGCTGGCAGTCATTTTGTAAACACATTTGGCCTCCCGGTGTCTGCTTTGAACCTCTTGTAGATTGCTTAAATTCTGATGTTCCTTAACAAGTGATCTGTTCCGCCCTGGTGCCATTCTCCAGATGCCCTCTAGATGGCGGTGTTGAACATGGATTAAAGCCCTGAAGTCTTTGGAAACTCACAGAAGGGGGTGGGGGGAGCAGTGGGAAATCTCTTTTTATTATCAATGCATTAAGAATGAATTTATCCTCCTGGTTCAGCAAAAGCCTAGCTATTCAGTAAGAAGCTCTATCCCCAGCTAACGTGCAGCTTACTCAGTTCCGTTACATACAAAGCCAGCTCAGGCCTTTGTCTCCTGCCCAGAATGAGTAACCTGCCTTCCCAGAGGTTTTGGCTTTCCTGGCCGACAAGCCTGAGGACCTTTGCTTTGCCCCAGGATGTCTGCACTAGAGCGGGTGGGGAGCGTGTGAGGGCAGTAAGCAGACTCAGAAAGTACTACACTCTGAAGTAAGAATGAAAGATGGATTCTCCAGCAAAAGCGGTTTTAATAGAGTGAAGCTAATAATAATAGTTAACATTTACTGAATGCCTCCTGCACGCCGGGCACCGTTCAAATGCCTTCCTTTCCCAACTCATTTAATCTTTACACACCCCTATGGAGCATGACTCTCATTAGCTTAGTTTTATAGACAGGTAACTGAGGTCCAGAGAATGAGTGAATCACACAATGTCCCACCTCTAGGGGTGACAGAGCTGGTATGTGGGTTCGGACCTGGCTATAGCAGCCATGCTCTTTACTGCCAGGCCATGCTTTTTCCTCACCAGGGCCCACCCCATGTGGCCAGAGTGTGTCCCGGCTCACAAGTGAGACAAAGAGGCAAGTGGAAAAAGCCCAGTGCAAACCCATCCCCACAGTGCAAAGCACACAAGCCATCACTCTGGAGCAGGTGAGTAGTAGAGAAACTATACGTTGCTGGAACAACCCATAACGTTTAGAGCCAGAGACCTGAGCTTGAATCCAGGCTCAGGCAATTTCGTGGGCAAGTTACTTAATATCCTAGAATCTCAACGAATTCCAAGTGGAGGGTGCAGTTCAAGGAGGGGCGGGGTGAGGGGGGGGAAGCTCGACAGTTGCAAACACTCAGGAGCCAGGAAGTGAGTGGTTGGCATTGCCCACAGGATGCAGGTGCCAGGGATCAGCTTAGGCTCCGCTCAGAAGGAGTAGGTGCTCTGAGCAGGGGGGCGAGCAAGGCCTTCTTGGCCACGGTGGCCATTTACTTAACAGTTAAGAGCTTTGGGGACTTCCCTGGTGGCGCAGTGGTTGAGAGTCCGCCTGCCGATGCAGGGGACGCGGGTTCATGCCCCCGTCTGGGAAGATCCCACATGCCACGGAGCGGCTAGGCCCGTGAGCCATGGCCGTTGAGCCTGCGCGTCCGGAGCCTGTGCTCCGCAACGGGAGAGGCCACAACAGTGAGAGGCCCACATACTGCAAAAAAAAAAAAAAAAAAAAAAAAAAAAAAGAAAAGAAAAGAAATGGAAGGAGATGCCTGAGTTACCCTTTCTGAGAATGAACAGGGACCCAAAACACTGGGTGATTTCTCAGACCTCTTTTCTCTGGGACTCCCACATGAAGCAGGCAAAGTACAGGGAAGGATGGCCTTGTACTCTAAGTTCAAATTGAGATTCCCAGATTTCTAGATGTCAAGAACTAGTAACATGATATGAATAAAAAATTGAAAGTGCATCAGGGACCAACTTTTTATTTTTCACTTAAAAAACTTACTACCTGCTATCACCATCATTTCACATAAAAAAGGGCATTTTCGTACACAGCTAATTAAGAAGGCTTTAATCTCCTTAAAAAGAATGGTCCTTTACATTTAATAAATTCCATTTTATGAAAATTCACTACTCTCTTTATTTTTCCCATTTTGCTGCAGTCAAAGGAAACTTTCATTGCTCTCCGTCAGCAGTTCTTGGGAATTCTAGCCCCAGGCCACACCATCTTGCGTCCTAAACTCTGGGTCATTTTGCTGTAGTGGGAGAGAAAGAGGAGACCCGGGGGCTGCGGAGTTGATGGCTTATCTCCAAGTCACCCTTCGGGCCCAGCAGAAAATTGGGACCAAAATTGATCAGGCTCATTTGACACTAACTCAGTCTGAATTTAGAGAGAAGTGTGAACTGTAACCTATGGTCAAAGGTGGGTTCAGTTTCCTCTTCACAAACACATGCTTTCGTATGTGATAGGAACTCCTTTAGTGACGCGTTGCTAATTAGACATCCTTGGAAAAGATGGATGGATCAGACTGATTTGCAGACAGCATTCTCACTGCAGGCCGCTAATGGGCGCTTCCAAGGTGCTGGTGAGGAATCCAGGAGAGCATAAGCCAATGCGGAAGCAGGCACAGCTCACAGACTGTGCTCACCAAAGCAAGTTTTCCCCTTAAGACACCTGCGATCTCCATCGCAGCAGTGATTTCCGAAGTTGCCTGGGTGACAGACTGACCACTTACGCAAGGCCCCAGGGGCCTGGGGCTATCACCTCCTTCTTGGAGGCAAACTCTGTTAGTGGCTAAGTGCTCTCTGCGGGCACAGAGGGCCCACCTGCAGAAGGTGTGGACCCTGGACCCAGCCCGGTGCTGGTGTCTGTAGCAGGAAGGGAGATGGGATTTCCAGGGCCCCCTCCAGAGTGAGCCGTTAGGAGAATATTCACATGTTATAAAAAGGTCAATTAGCAGGTGGCGCTACACGTTTCAAAAGGATTCATTCAACATACTTATTGGGTCCGAGGAAAAGAAGAAAAGCCACTAAACTTTCCCGAGCTTCTAGAAGATGCCATGCTCTGTGACATCTACTACCAGGATTCAGAGATAAATGGGACAAAGCCAGAGCCCTCAGAATGAACCCCAACTGGGGGTGCGGGGGGAGAGTGACAAGCACAGCAGTGGCAAGATGAAGATGTTACGCACAGCGCTGGTGACAAGAGAAGCACCGCTGAGCCCCTGGGGGGTAGGGGTGTCTCACAGAGGCGATGCTTAATAATGACATTTACCGATCACTCCTGTGGCCCAGGCACCCAGATAAGCACTGTTACGACATCGTTTCGTTTAATTCCACCAACAAGATACGATTATCCGCATTTTACAGACATGGAAACAGGCTTTGTTTGTGAGATTCAGCAGAGGACTATGGTCCTGCACTAAGTGTGCATGCACGCACGCGCATATATGCACGTACAGCATTGCAGCTGCCTGAGGGGACTCCCCACTGCTATGGGCCCCGTCCAAACTCCTGCAAAGCCCCAGCGGTACGGTCATACATTTTGATGAAATGTACAGAATCAACAGATCTTAGGCGTGATCAGTTAGGACCACTGTCCCTTTCCACTCTGGTTTTTCCTCTGTCACAATTCCCTTCATGCTGAGGGTGTTGAGTGGTTAGGACAGTTGTGGCATCTGGCTCATGAGAGGCTGCATTTTGGACCCATTTATTTTGGGTTTAGTGGGATCTATCTATAGGGATTTTAGTCACCTTTGTGTGTAGTTAAGTTACTACTGGCCACCGGGACGAAGTAACAGCTTCCAGGAATCCCCCTCCTGCCCACCATACCAGCCCACTGGGTGTGGCATTGTGAAGTGCAGAGCCGGGTGGTACAGTGATATGAATGGGTCCCGCAGGAGAAACAAGGTGTGAAATGTACATAGCCAGACGCCAGTGTGTGGAAAATTCTTCCAATCGTTATACTAGAAGATGCAGTTTCCACTGATGCCTAGTCAAAACAGACCTTTCCTCCTTGCAGAAATCGGTTAGTGTGTATGTACGTTGGTACATTTGTACCATCACGTACCATCTGCCTCTTTTGTTTTCTGAATGGAGTCCTGCAAAAGAGAATATATCAGAATTCCTGACTTTGTAGGCCACCCGCATGTACCAGTCGTGCACACGATGGTTCCATCTGTGTCTGAGGTATCCCAGTTCTCAATAATATCTTTTTTGATCAACCAGGCGAGACAAAAGGCTGAATTATATTTCTGTTCACTCTTTAGAAAATTACATCACAAAATTGTTAGCCTCTGAAGACACAATCACAGAGTATGAAGCCAGAAAAGGTAGGAAGAAAGTATTAGAGAGGTGGCTCAAGCAGCTAACTAATAAAAACTTTCTTATTTTTCTGGATATTGTGTTTGCAATATGTGTCAGCCAGTTTTCAATGTAGTCTGTTGTAATAATTTCTCATTTTTTCTCACGTTTTTCTCATTCTCATTATTTTTCTCACATTTGCACTTAACTTTGTATTTGTTCCTTTGTATTCGTTTTCCTAATGGGGAATCCCCAGAAGGACGTAAGTTTCAGACTCATCTACGCCTGCTGGGGGGAGGTGTCCTTCTGGTGATGTCACCAGCGCTACTGACACATTAGACTCTCCTGAGGCCTCCTCCCTCCTCCCTTCCTCTGGTGACAAAATCACCCCACACTAACAATTCCACTTCGCACTTCTTCCTTAAGACTAGCGGTTTTTGAACTAGCGTCTCCCCAGCCGTGAGCCACAGATTTGATAACTACTCTCCAGACACAAAGAGCGGTGAATCAGCCAGTGGAGCTGAGCATCTTCCCTCATCACTCCTGTTTCGCTCACGCCACCCCTGTGAATGAGCTCAGAAGTGTCATGTGCTCCCAAGAAGAGATATTTTCATGCAACCCTTTCAGTCCAGATTCCACCTTGGCATTTGTATGTTTGCTCCTGAGTGGCAGGAAGAGAAGCCAGTTTCTCTGGGTCTTGGTGACAGTCCCTGGGTCTGTCTGCTTTAGCAAAGGTGGATTAAGTGTCTCCTTGTGCCAGGCACTCAGCGAGATCTAGAAACTCAGAGATGAGTCTTAAACCCACAGCTCTTAAGTCTTGTGGGGAGAAGCCCATGTCCTTACACTGTGACAAGGGGGCTGAGTCCAGAGAAGTGCCCTGCAGTCAACCTGAGAGGTCAAGGAAGGCCTCCTGGAAGAACTTACACCTGAACTGGGTCTTAGAAGCCAGGCGGAGAAAGGCGGCCATTGGTAGCATCCCAGTTATTCAATTAAAGTCCTATATTAGGTGCTGCTGTGGAAGCATTTTGCAGATGTGATAGAAGTCCCTAATCAGTTGACCTTAAACAAAAGGGAGATCCTACTGGGTGGGTCTAATCTGCAAAGCACTTTCAAAGAGGGCTTAGGCCTTCCTCAAGCTCAGAGACTTCAAACAGCCATTGGGTCTGCAATTCCTCCCCCAGCTCCCCACTCCCCCCATCTTCCGTCCCGACTGTCACTTGTGGACAATAAATTTCGGCTCATGCCTGGGGGATTCCAGCCTGCTCGTGATCTTCGCTTGCCTGCCCTACAGAGCTTGCATTTACTTATCCTCCACAATTGCATAAATTGATCTATTACAATAAATCAATATAGAGACAATAAGTCTATTACCTGTCTATCTCCTGTTTGGTTCTGCTTCTCTGAACCCTGACTGATAAAGATGATGATGATATAATGATAATAATAACAGCAAGTCATACTGATTGAGAAGTTATCACGCGCCAGGCATGACGCTTACACTCCCCAGGCATTAGTCTCACTTATTCTGCTCGGTAACTCTGTGAGATAGGTGCTATTATTACCCCTTTTCACAGGTGAGGAAACTGAGGCACAGAGAGGTTGAGCACCTTATCATATAGCCAGTAGGTGTCAGAGCCAGGATTGTCATCCATCTCCCCTGGGCTTCATGCCATGTGATAGGGAAACAAGCAGGTCCTGCCACTCAGTGTTTAGAGCGGGCAGTGATGAGCAATGAGGAGGGAGAAGCGCTAGGATTTTAGTAGGAGCTATAACTGCCCCGTGTGCCAGCCTGTTTTCCCCTTGAGAGTGGAGTAGGTGGGAAGAATCCTCATATAGAGAACAGAGGATGTCAGAAGGCACTCCGAGATCTGCTATAGTCCATTTCCCACTGGACAGATAAGCAAACTGAGGCCCTGCAAAGGTATGAGGAGCCTCAGGGTGGTAATAGGCTATCGGGTTGGTAATGTCACATTCAGCAGGTCCTTTGGATGCAGAATCCTCACCAGGACCCTGCCCTTCATGGTGCAGGGAGACTCTTCTAGGGAGATCCTGTTATGTCAGGAGCTAGGTAACCTCCGGTGGGCTCCCACAAGGCCCTGCCCACTAAAAAATTCAGTAGTGTAGCCAAGGGTTAGGCTGAGGTTTGGGGAGGAGACAGATTTGATACTTTAACCTTTGGCATTTCCCAGGCAGGAAGGAGTGAGTCTCCAAACCTTGTATATAACAACGCAGTTACAGCCAGGCTGAGGGGGTGGCGTTATGCTTTGGCTCAGATGTGTACCTGATTGTACCAATGGCAAAGAGGGAGTTATGGCATCCATGCAGATAATGGTAATACTAATACTGGTGGTAATGATAATAATCCTTTCATAGGTTAAAATGACTTTTCACATATGTTTCACGGGGCATCTTTCATCACTTCTTTTACTCTCACTTCACAAATGGGAAAATGAAGAGTTGTTAAGGGATGGGTTCTAGGTCACACAGCTAGTATTTTTTTTTTTTTTTTTTTTTTTTGGAGGTGCTGCAAGGCTTGTGGGATCTTAGTTTCCCAACCAGGGATCGAACCTGGGCCCTCGACCATGAAAGCACAGAGTCCTAACCACTGGACCGCCGGGGAATTCCCCTCACACAACTAGGAGTGATGGAGCAGGTCCTGGCCTCAGATCTCCCTTGGCCCCATTCTTCATTGTCCTTTGCTGTCTTCTGCTTTTTAAGTGCTCTACACAGGTCTCTGGGCCAGGGCCGTGGTCCCCATCCCCTCCACTCCCTGCTTCCATTTTGCTTTGAGAACAACAGAATACTACAGAGGTGGGGAGTGGCTAGAAGACCAGCCAACTTCCAGGCTGTGAGATGGTGGTGAGTTTGCACCAGTTGCAGTCAAAATCATGGAGATTAATTACACTCAACCCAAGAAATGGGCTTTTAGGTGCTGTCAGTCAGAAGTAAATATTTTGAAGTCAAAAACTGAAAAATGTCACAACTGGTGTTTTGAATTCACAGATATCTTGGGTGCCTTGTAACACCTTTATATTTTCCATTTAGAGAAAAGAAAATACCTCTCTTTAAAAATCACAGGGGCTTACGGAAACACTCATGCTGTGTTGTGGTTTTGAGTTGTGTAGGTGCCATGGGTCGGGCCGTTGGTGTGTAACCTACACAGAGGCAAAGGCGTCTGCTAGGAGCTTCTGTATGATGGAGTGCAAAGGTCATGGGCTCAAAGACATGACTCCAAGGCCTTCCTCTTCCCAGCTCCGTAACCTTGGGCAAATTCATCCCCATTCACCTGTTCCTTCATCTGTAGGAGGGGATCTGGATCAACAACCTCTCTTAACTGTTGGGACTAAATGACATAATGCACATTCATTAACTGCCCAGAACTGGGCTTTGACAAGAGGGGAGGTTTTTAATTCCACCCATAGTCTTTGAAGCAACTCATAAAATGCTTTTCAAACAGTAAGTGTTACAAGGTTTTTGTGATAATAATGAATAAAAAATGAGGGGGAGCCTTAAATTGAAATGTTAACGCTCTTACCCTGACCCTAAAATCTCTCCAGCCTATTTTAGTTTTTGCTGGGCAAGAAATATCTACAGTGATTCATAGGTTTTTCTAATCAAATAGCCATGTACATATAGCACCCGTTGACAGGGGTAATCATGACAAATACGTGCAAAGCACTTTTCGAAATTTTTGTTGGCATTGTTTCATTCCGTTCTCTCAATAACGCAGTGAAGTGCTGATTCTATCACTGCTGTTGCTGCTGCTTCTACTTCTGCTACCTTTTGCATTTATTGCAGGTCTGCCGTGGGCCAATGACTGTGCTGAGTGCCATGCGTACTTCATCCCTGGTGGATCCCTATGACGTAGGCTATCAATAGCATTCTGTGTGTGAGAAAACCAAGGCTAAGTGGGTCAAAAAAACAAAACAAAACAAACAAACAAACAAAAACGCTTGCTCCAAAGTCACACAGTCAGTCAGTGGCAGAGCCACGACTCACATCGGAGCCAGCCTGACGGTAGCGGCTGTCACAAAGCACCTGCCGTTATCTCATTATTCAGATGAGGAAACACACCAAGGGACTTTGCAGTTCCAATGACCTGTCTTGTATGGGGCAGAATCTGGACCCAAATCCATGTAGTCTTGCTTCAAATTCTAAGCTGCTTCCACCACATCTGTCTGGATGTGGTCTCCCAATCTGGTGATGGTGAGAAGGAGGCCGTAGTTAGTCTGCCTCTACTGGATGCGTCTATCTGCCAGGCATGTGCTAAGCATCTAATCAACTTTGTCATTCCATCTGCCCAAAACACAACGATATGTGTGCTCGTAAAAAGAGGCTCAAGGGTTCAATATCCGAAAGGTAAATGGCAGATATCTCAAGGCGGTAGGATTTTAGATTATTATTATTTTTCTATTATTACTATTGTTATTTTCTTCCTCGTAATTTTCACATGACTTTTTGAAAACAAATAAAGACAATGACACTTAAAAGCATAAAGCCCAAAACTACGCTTTGTTGGAGGTGTTACTGATCCCTACTTTCCAGCTGAGGAAATTGAGGCCAAGAGATGGGAGCACGTGGTCTGTTCAGAATTAACCTCAAAGGTCCTGCTCATCCGTTCCACTAAGCCACGTCCTGGGAGCCCCAATCTGCCCAGGGCAGGAGAGCGATGTCCTGGGCGGTTTTACAATCTCTCCCATGACAAGGGCATGGCTCCTCCTACCTTAAATGAGAGCCTGGATTCACATGGCAGTGGGGCCCTGGGTGTTCCTACAGCAAGGTTAGGCACGGCAGTTCACGGGGATGTTTCCAGGCAGATGTGAGGGTAAGTGGAGCTGAGAAAGCCTCTGAGATGATGGGGGAAACACCTGGTGTGACCAGCACAGAGTATGCAGAGAGCGGGACGAGGTCTCCTGCAGGCTCAGGGAGAATGAAATGAGACAGCAATGCAAAGTTGCTTGGGGAATAGGTTAGCAGGTCCATTTGCATCTTGCTACCTTGATGTATATATGTTATAGATTCACCTTATAATTGCTGTTGTCATGACTTCAGATTTATGTCTAATTTGGTCGGTCCATGATTGATCATTAGTAAACAAACATGCATCTTGGTGGGAAGCTCTGTTCTGTGTACAGGGTTATGGATGGAGTCATTCACTCACCCAATGGATATTTTATTCTGATAAATGCTAATTGCCGCTCAGAGTGCCTGACCAAGGTAATTTGCTGAGGCATGAGTTTGCGCTTTCCTGGTTCTACTTGCCTGCAAGACAGGAGGCTACTTGGGAGACCGGGCTTCGGGTATACTTTTTCTGCTCTGACTGAGTTTGTGTTCCCGGCCTCTGGGGACACTGCTCAGTGCTTGCAACAGGGAACGAGGTCAGGGTTTTCCCAATCACATTTTAGTAGCTGCCTCCTAATCTCAGTGCTCAGCGTGGGAGCATCTCTCACCCACAGGCTGGCTAAGCAGGGGCATAGAGGCCAAGGAGAGAGAGAACCCGAAAGAAGGGGAAATTGCAGCGTGCAAAGGAGGAGAAGCAGCAGAGGTGATGGCAGAAGGTGGCAGTTAAGGAGATGGAAGCTGGGCTGGAGGGGCAGACGGGTGACAGAGCGGGAAGACAAGATGTGGGTTTTCTCAGTGCAGGAGAGAAGAAAATGAAGTGAGAAAAGGACAAGAGGGGGTAGAGGATTAGAGGTGAGGCGGTAAGAGAAGGAACTAGGTCTTGGAACAAAAATTGAAGAGTGAAAGAAAGTTGGGGCAGAAGGAGCCGAGAAAAACAGGCTAAGATAACAGTGTAGAAAGAACCCCTAGACGAGGGGTCTAGGCAGGAATTTTGGGCTGAGGGAACATCGCAGAGGAGAAGGGAGATTATCTGGTCCCCACTGGCTGCGCCAGCCTGCACAGATTTTCCGAAGGGAGGAGGTGTTACGTGTCAAAATATTCAGCGCTGATGCGTGAATTAACAGAGATCAATTTGTGTTTAAGAAATCTTGATGGGACACCCCAAAGCACAAATCAAAGCCATCAAGCAGATCAGACTGTTCATGCAATTAACACACATCCAGCACCTGGCGTCCCGACGGGCACCGAGGTTGGGTTTGTTTGCTTATTCACTTGTCTGTCTGTGTGCTCCGAAGGCGGTGGAAGAAATCGTCTTCAGGAATGTGCTGTGGGCTCTGCTTAAAGGTCATCACATCCCTGGTTTTCAGCAATCCTGCAAAGAGCTCATTCGCAGCTCCCTTTCGGCAGCAAAGCCGCCAGCTCTCTCCGCTGTTTGCAAGGGCTGGGAGGCAAACCAGCCCAGGGATGAGAGGACTGAGCCTGGCACAGCTGTGGGTCCTGGATACATCATCAGGCTGCTTCCTGAGCAGGCCGATCCCAGCGGGAGGGAGCTGGGCCTGGGGGGGTCTCAGTGGGACCCGGAAACTCTGTGCCCTTGGAACTGCACCCTTTCTTTCTTTTCTTTTGTCTTTTTTTTTCAAAATTTTATTGGTGTATAGTTGATTTACAATGTTGTGTTAGTTTCAGATGTATAGCAAAGTGAATCAGTTATACAAATACATCTAACCGCTCTTTTTAAAATTCTTTTCCCATATAGGCCATTACAGAGTATTGAGTAGAGTTCCCTGTGCTATACAGTAGGTGCTTATTAGTTGTCTATTTTATATATAGTAGTGTGTACATGTCAATCCCTATCTTCCAGTTTATCCCTCCCCGCCTCTTATCCCTTGGTACCCATGTTTGTTTTCTGTATCTGTAACTCTGTTTCTGGAAGAAAGGGTGCAGTTCCCTCACCAGATCAGCAAGGGAACAGCGCCCTTTCTTCCAGGGCTCGTGCCTGGATTTCTACCAAGAGGTCCCAGTGGGACAGGAGTTCTGCCCTGACCCCCAACACATTTGACAAACACCTTGACTTCTACTTAGTTCTTTCTGCTCCTTCTTCTTTGCAGGTGAACTTGTTCCCTGTACCCCCAGGCCTAGGTTAGAGCCTTTGTTTAACTCAGAGACATATATGTGTATTCCTCCTGACTTTCCTCCCTGACTTCCTTCCTTCCTTTCACAGGACACAATTATTTATTGAATGTTAACCGTGTACCAGGGACTAGTTGAGCTTTCATTCTAGTTGGGGGAAATATCTTAAAAAAATAAAACCTATAGAACGTTAGATGGTGATAAATATCAAGGAGGAAAATAAAGGAAAGAGGAGGCTAAGAAGCATCATTGTGCGTATACGGACAGGTGCTGTTTGGTGGCTACAATGTGAGCATCCCCACAGGCACAGAGAAATAAGGGACCCGCCCCTTCCTGCAGGTCGGACCTCTTGGAGTGTGTCACACTGGCCACCTGCCTGGGTTGGTTCCACAAACTCCTGCAACACTTCATTTTCTGCTTTTTCCCCTTTCCAAACTGCCGGCCTACTGCAGGGGTCCTGGGGTGCCATTGGGTGAGGTGGCCTGGTACCTCTGCTCTGGTGTGAATCAAAAACAAGTCACCCTGCTAGTCTCACGGTGACCACGGCTGCCATATATGATTGTATAGGTTGTGTAGTGGACAACACGAGAGAATGCTCTTTCCATAGACTACAGTGTGAATGATGCTCCCTAGGGTTGGGCAGTACACAACCTGCACAGCCGATCATGGCAGCCCATCTGGGTCCGCACAAACACTGGGCGACCACGCTGTGGTTGCACTCGGCATGAAAGAGGGCATTGAGCAAACAGCTTCTACTCTAGAACTGGCTGACACCAGGGCCTCCCAATGGCTGGTGTCACTTGTTCTCTCCAGTCAGATGTCCTGGACTCTGATCCACACTCACAGAGACCTTTGAGACATGCCTGCCCCTTCTGTTCTCAGCTGGCCCTCTATGCTCTATTGCCTGCTTCACCTGGGCTGACTCCATGACCTCTTCAGCCTCATTTGCATCTCGGGCCTTGACCCCTGTCTCCCTGGTTACACTTACTCCCTGGCCAGACCCTCCCAAGCTTCTAAACTGGAACATTCTGTCAGCTTTGCCTTGCTGCTGCCATGCCCTGGGGAAGCTCCGTTCAAAGCGCACCACTCCCTTTGCACATTGGGATTTGCAGGGTATCAGCTCTTCTCCAAGCAGGATCCATCACACCTCCAGGAGGAGAGAGTCACGTTGGGGGCCAAGGTCTGTCTGACTGCAAAGCTTTTGTGCTTTTCACTTTGCATCATTGCCTCCTTCGGTGTGTACAGATTCCCAGCACAGCTTGCCCAAGAAACAGACACTGATTCCCTACAGAAAAGATGGGAAACAACTCCAGCTGCCTTATCCACTTCCAGGGGGACAGGCATGTTAGAAAAGGTATCTCTTCAACTTCCCGGACAATAGGAATTACAAGAGGTATTTGTTAAACATGTAAATTCCAGGGACCACTCACATCCACAGTGTCAGAATTCTGGGGAGACAATCCTGGAAATGATGTCCTTAAAACACATGCCAAGCATTATTCACAATAGCCAGGACGTGGGAGCAGCCTAAATGTCCATCAGCAGAGGAATGGATAAAGAAGATGTGGTCCATATATACAGTGGAATATGACTCAGCCATAAAACGGAATGAAATTGGGTCATTTGTAGAGATGTGGATGGACCTAGAGAGTGTCACAGAGTGACGTAAGTCAGAAAGAGAAAAGCAAATGTTGTATAATAACACATATATGTGGAATCTAGAAAAATGGTATAGATGATCCTATTCACAAGGCAGAAATAGAGACACAGACGCAGAGAACAAATGCACGGATACCAAGAGGGAAAGGGGTGGGGTGGGAGGAATTGGGAGACTGAGATTGACACATATACATTATTGATACTACATATACTATAGACAACTGAGGGGAACACGCTGTATAGCACAGGGAACTCTACCTAATGCACTGTGGTAACCTAAATGGGACGGAAGTCCAAAAGCAAGGGGATGTCTGTATGTGTATGGCTGATTCATTTTGTTGTGCAGTGGAGGCTAACACAACATCGTAAAGCAACCATAGTCCGATAAAAATTAACAAAAAAACCCCACACACATTCCGGGTGACTCTTGCTCTCATGAAATTTTAGGAAACTTTGGGGGGAGGATAATAACAATAGTGGACATTATTGAACCTCGTATTTATCTCATGCCGAGAATTGTTCCAAGTGCTTTCCATAGAGCATTTCTTAATTTTGCAAACACCTTCTTGGGATATGCATTTTTATTCCCACCGTATGGATGGGGAAGGGAAGTGCAGAGCAGTTAAGAAACTTTCTCAAGGTTATACAGCCAACTTGGTCTGACTCCAGAAGCTGCCCTTTAACTACCATGCTGTACTGTCTCTCAAAGAAAAGGACCTCTTCCCGTCAACTTCCTACACAGAAAGAATGAGCGATGGCCTAAGTGGTGAGATGAAAAAACCTTTGAGGAAAGGACATTTGCAATACACTAACCGTGGCTCAGAATTTTATTTCATCAGAAAGTTTTGATGTCTATCAAAATCGGGCCCAAAGGACGACACTTGAAGCTGATCTCATTCATTTAAGATCTGATGAAGGAAGGAGTCAGTGACAGATTTTCTCGGGGGAAATAAAGAGAGAAGAAAAATGAGAATCCATCACCTGCTTGGAGGGAGAGGTAGCCATCAAGCGAGAAGATGTGCCACATTTCAGGGGGAGGTACTGGGACTAAATCGGACCACCTGCCTCTGTTCTGGCACCGCCAGCTCTATCTCTGCAGCCCCAGCTCCTAAACACTCTGCCTGACTTCCTGATCCAACACAATCCATCCTTCCTTCCAGCCCCCCGTTTTGTCACTTTTTATGACATTTATTTTTTCCACTTGTTTCCACATGTATATGTGTTTTTTTCCTCCTACTTCTCACTCAGACTTTAAACTTCAAGACTGAGACAAAGTCATGTGTCTCTTTGCATCCCCACAGTGCTCAGAACATTCCCTGCTCCTTGAAGATGTTTGGTAAATGTTTCACAAATAAGTGCACAGATGGGTGCCTGGGATGCCCTAAGATACCGTCACAGACTTCAGAGTCCTGAGGAAGCTGCTTGAGAACTGTGCTTCTCAACACTTAACAGGCAAAGGAATAACCTGGGGATGTGGTTAAAATGTCGATCCTGGTTCAGAAGGTCTGGGGTAGGACTAGAGAGGGTGCACTTCTAACAAGCTCTCAGGTGATGCTGGAGCTGCCAGTTCAGGAGCACACTCTGAGTAGCATGGCTTTAGATTATCACTTTCCTCTTATTTCATGGGCTGCCTCTTGATGATCTGATAGTTCAGAAGAAGAGAGCTGGGAGCTGGGTTTACTTCTCCTGAGATGCTTTCTTCTGTGCTTGAACTGGGCCAGGCTACCTAAGTCAACATTCTTATATGGACTGGGCACTGATTTAAAAAGCACTAAATGCGGTTCAATTCAATTCAATTCAACTCCTTGCCACACGCTGAAGTCCCTGTTTGCCTCATGGTTTTACCCATTTATATGATGACCATACCTGTCATCACACCCTCTCACACATTTCTGCCCTTCAAATATTAATTCTCCCACCAACATATCCAAGGGTGAGATAATTAAAGTGCTTCCACTGTATTTTTTTTAACATACGCTCTGCCTCTTTGGGTTGAAAGCAGTCCCCACCCGCCTAAGCCGAATGGCTACCTTCCTGCCTTCCCGGATAGATCTGGGGATTCGGACTTGTTCTGCTTCTGTTACTCCTTAAATGATTCCCCAGTTCTGATGCCACCACTGGATGCCGATAATGAAGCAGGAAACTTCTAGCTGGAGTTTATTAAAAACATCGCAGGGACTGGTTTTGACGGAGAGGGACAGAATTGGTGCTCTCGTCATCTGAAATTCTGAGAGCCAGGTTGTACACCATCATTTATACTCTCTGCCTGCTTAACTCCATTTTTCCACTCTTTCAGGCCAAAGATGGTATCTGTACAGCACCTGTTCTGGCACCAAATGGTTACTCTTTCTGGACGTTCCCTCTTCCTAAATCTTCCCTGTGAAGGAGAAATGGTCACTGTTCTATAGATAAAACACATTGGCTTTAGGGTGTTTTGGGTGATCCCATGCTCACCAAAGATGAGACTGAGCTTTTCATGGGGTCACAATTCTGAACTTTCTAGACCCACACACTGCACAAAGGATTTGAAGCTGATCATGCAGATATACCGATGTAATGGAAAGATGAAATACAGGCTTGGGGGAAGACTGAGTCAAAGGAGAAAGTTAAAACAGGCATACAAATCACAGCTTCCTAAATAGTTTTCGAAAGGAAATGAAAAACTTGGCTCTGAGGTTCCTGGTGGCCAAAGCATAAAGGGTAATAGAGTCAGTTGCATTATTAGCATTGGAAAATGCATGCCATCTCCCAGTTAACAGCAGTCCTCTTGGTGTTTAGGTCTGAAATCAGTTTATCCCATGAGTATTCATGTTGGGGATGTGGGATGTGGTATAGTATAACAAACTACATCCTTTCCAACCTCTCCACAAGATGCGTAATCCCTTTTTGTAAGGCGCTTTCTCCAATGCAAGTCAAGAGCAGATGTTCAAGGACAGCTCAGATAAAGCGAATTGTTAACTCGGATTGAGAGGAGAGGTGAGTAAACTAAAATTTCGAAGGGGTCACGTACGGCTCGACAAAATACTAAATGTTATAATACAATATTATATTTGTTCAATGAAAAGAGACTATTGTCTGCATAGTACAAATTACATAAAGTGAAACCCAGTAAAATCAGTGTAGGCAGTGAAGTATGGTCAAAGGGCGTCCTTGTGTTTTGTCTTGCTTTTGCATCAAGTTCAACTAAAACATGGGGTGAGACACATGGGCGGGTTTGAGGTCAACCAGACATGGATTCAAACCCCAGGTCTACCACTGATTATGTGAGGGACCCTGGAAAGTACACAACATCTTTAAGCTTTAATCTTCAGTAAAAATATTTTATATATATATATATATATATATATATATATATATATATAAAATTTATATAAAATTTATATATATAAATATATATATAACTGACATGAGGATTAAAGGATATGATACATTGGAGATGCTCAGCTCACTGTCTGACACACTATGCACTCAATAAACAGTGGCTCTTCCACTGATATTATCCAGAACTGCGTTGTCCAATATGATAGCTACTGGCTACACATGGCTATTTAAGTTTAAGTTAACTAAAAGCCAATAAAATCTAACATTTAGCTTCTCGTCTGCAAACGCTCAATAGCCTCATGTGTTCTGGACAGCACAGACATCGAGCGTTTCCAACATCACGGAAAGTTCTGTTGGATCGAGCTGATCTGGAGGGATGTAGGAACCACATATTATTCAAATGATTCTTCAAAATAGCATTTTTTTCAGGCTAGCTTTGGCAAAAATTAGACAATTGACAGTTCTTTGGAAAAGGCCTGGAGGGCAGGTATGCATTTTGATTTCCTGAGCAAATCAGATCTCTAGCCTTTAAAAACAAAGTAAATATGAAGTTTGAGAACACTGGAGAGATAGGCTTTCTAAGTTGCCAGCCACCCGGCCCACAGAGAAGGTGAACCAAGGGTCCATCTCTAAGCAGCGTGAGGAATTTTCTCCGAAAAGTGTCCCGAGCCCATTTCAATTACAGGAATACATAAAGTGTCAACTCCCCAGTTTTCCCTGAATTGTTTCCCAATCTTTGTTCTTTTCCTGATTTGAAATAGTAACTCCTTCAGTCAGGAGATCCTCTAGAAACAGAAGGAGAAACAAAGAAAACAGTTAAATAAAAACCTAGCACTTGCCTGCTGTTGGCCTAGGGGTCAGGGACATGCAGCTGTTGACCCTTCAGTGTCCATGCTCAATGCTTCTGACAGTTTCCCTTCTTGTCCTGGGCTCTTCTGTGAGGGATGGGAGTGAAGGGCGGGCAAGGCCATAATGAATCCTCAGCCCCTTGAGGAAACTCCAGCAAAGAACTGGAGGCACACCGACAGCCTCATGCTTCTTCCTTGACCTTGTTTTTAAGGTCAAGGTCAAAGTAAATCTTGACCATCTTGACCAAAGTAAAAGAAATCTTCAGCGTAAGCACCGCCTTTGGATAACTGGTAAACCACTCTCTCTTTCGTGCATCTACATAAGTTGGTCCTTTGTTCTCAATGATGAGGATATGCTGAAGGAAAAGGAAGTTATCCTGAAGGTCTAGAGTCCTTCAGCTTGGCTAACAGAGGACTCTGGTTGGTAATGCACATAGGAATTTCTAAGCACTCCACGTCTCTGATCTCTATTTTTAACCCTAACCCTAACCCTAACTAACCCTAAGCCTAACCCTGAAAACATTAGGGTAAAGAGAGGAAACCTGTGTAACTAAAAATTAGACATAAACGCAATTCCAGCTTTCCATGCATAAGTAAAGCCAGGCTGTTTCCCTCTGTGTACGTGTGCGGTGGAAGGAGGGAGGGTGGGCTGGTCTATATGAATATGGATTCCCACATCTTAGATTTTCCCAATCGGGGATGCAGTTGCAGTATGACATATGGCCAGAGAGCTACAAGCATGTACCCCACGGCGTGGCAGTTCACTGTGGTTGATGAAGCAGACACCTAATTTTACTCCTAGAAGATGAAATCACTGAAATAAGGATATGAAAGCCCTGGCCAAGGCTGACACATTTTTTGTTTGTTTGTTTAAAGGCTTCGGCTTCAAATTTATCACAAGAACAGAAATCCGTTTTCTCTGACAGAAAATTCATTTCACCCACAAAATCCATATTTCCCTCGCCTGCTTTCCATTCAGACAAGCAAGCCCTAGCAAGATAAATGTGTCCTCCCATTCACCAGCAGTAAGAAAGATAAAGGCTTGGAAACTCCACAAGTACGTTCTCCTAATTATCATAACGGGCATTTTTTTAATTTGGCAAACCATCTATTCAGATTAGACTACAGCCCAGAAGCCTTTTATTTGAGGATAACCAGTGTGAGGTGGAAAGGTAGCTCAACTGTGTGATTTCCACAGCTTTAATAGCCCAAAGAGAAGCATTGGAAGAGATTCCAGTATTTGCGTGTGAGTGATTTTTGTGAGGGGAGATCTAAAAATACTCACAGCAGCCTCCCTCCCTGTCGTCTCCCCTCGAAGTCAGCCCCAGACCTTTCCCTATTTAAACAGCCAGAAAGATGTGTCAGAACTTGCCTGTTATTATCCGCATGTCCCAGTTTCCCCTAAGACCTAAATAAACAAGCGAGTCCAGCAAACGTGTCAGGAGGCTCTCTGCTTAGCATTAGAAATTTATTTACCCATTTAATAACTGTTATTTACCCAGACATTTAATTGCACCATTGTAAACACACAGGGAAACGCTTGGGGGAAGGTAACTCTGTTGCTGAGAGGAGACAGATATTCAAAACCCTGCTCCTGCAGGCCAACCCCCTCCTACAAAGTGAGTCTCTGGTCTGGGATTGGAGTGAACTTCTTTTATATGTGGTAGGGACCCACGGCTTGGGTACCACAACCCACGTGGCGCGCTGCTCTGCACAGGCTAAGTGTGCAGTGCATCCACAAAGGAATGAGTGAACGAGGGCCGGAAGGGGAACCCAGAGAAGGAGAACGTACGGAGATCAAGGTTAAGACTCCACAAGCAAGAGCCTTTGTTCGTGACCAGGGCTTTGCTGCTGTAGAGGATGGAGGAGGCCATGCTTTAAAAGGCTGCCCATGAGTCTAGGGCCACAAGAACTCTGCAACTTTAAATCAGGCCACTATGGCGGCAGGTGCCCCAAAGAGGCACGTGATGCTCTGGGCATCATGGCAGCACTACTGAACCTGTGAGTCTCTTCTCAGCTTTGCTCCTCAGTTTTTGATCTGTTCCTCCTCTATCCGTCTCCTGGATTGGGGGGCTTTTGCTTTCAGCTCTGTATTAATCCCTGAGGCCTGACGACATTCACTTTGGCCCTCCATACTCCTTCTTAGATATAATTTTGCATCTGCCTTTGCCAACCTCAGGTCCTCAGTCCGTCAGATTAAGCTCTGGATCCTGGGACCCAATCCTGAGTCGATTCCCTCAACATTTTTCTTCCCTGATCCCTGTTGCCCTGGTCTGACGCTTCTGAGTTCTCTCAAGGGCCATCTTTCTTTCTTCTTCTTATTATTATTATTATTCCTCTTTGCTTAGCTCCTTCAGATTGCTATTCCAGTGGGTCTATGTTTCTGATTTGTGATACTGACTTTGCCCCAGGAAACCTCTGCAGATGGTGGGTCAGTTCCGCCACGCCCTCTGATTGATCAGGTTCTCAGAATCCTGGTACATGTCCCAGGTGAAAGCCTGCTTCTCAGAGAAGGGAGTTTGGTCCATAGACTCATGGGTCACCCTTTGAATAGTAATGGGATAGTCTGATTTTCTCAGCAAAGGTTCCCATCTGCCACTCCTGACACTAGCCCCAATTTCCAAATGCCCCCCCAGTGAAACCTCTCCTTGAGATCACAGGGACTGAGGTGGGCCTTAGAACACAATGAGTATCAATGTTGCCCACTGACCAATGGACCAGATGACTGGAATTCCTCTTGCGATAGCCTTCCAGTTCTTTTAGGTAAGTAAAAGTCCCAGCAGCAGATGACCTATGGTAGATACAGCACATGGGGGCCATTTGGTATCACTGGCTCATGGAATATTAAATGTTCTCTACAATCAAATAGGTTGTAAAATGCTTTTTCTGACATCCCCCTTTCAGAAAATCATGATGAACGTAAGCTTATAAAAGTCCTCACAAGGCCTGTGGGGAAGAAACCTGCCTTGCTTTGTTTCCCGCGTGCTTCCCATGCTTACCTGACCACCAAATCCATTTCTACAAAATCACACCTACCATGTCCTGGAGCTAGTATTACCTGGAACACACTTTGCAAAAATATCGATCTTGCTCTGATTCCCTGCTCCGTCTTGCGCATACACACACACACACACACACACACACACACACACACAGATACACATACTTGCACACACTTAGCAGTCAAGAGAACCACCGTGCAGACATCATTCTTCATCTCAACCTGCTCCTTCCTAGACCTGCACTCCTTCTGTAGACACACAGCCTTCACCTCCATTCTCACTCGCCCAGGTACCACCCCCAGGGGCACCCCAGCCCCACTGAAACACAGAGAAGTACTCATATTCACAGACACAAGAATTGGGCATGCAAATCAGGGATCGGCAAACTTCTTCTGTAAAGGACCAGACAGTAAATGTTTTAGAATCCGCAGGCCATTTGGAGGTTGTTGCTGCTTCTCAAATCTGCTGCTTTGCTTACAATACCTAAGCAAATGGGTGCAGCTGTGTTCCAACGAAACTTTATTTATGGATACCAAAATTTGAATCTGATAGAATTTCTGCATGCTACAAAACATTACTCTTCTTTTGATTCGCTTTCAACGATTTAAAAATGTAAAAGACATTCTCAGCTCATAGGCCATAGAAAAAACAGGCAGCAAGCCGACTTGGCCAGTGGGCCATAGTTTGCCAACTCCTGCTTTGTACCATCAACAGACTCCTGAAAATTGGAGGAATTTTTGCCCAGAGAATTTTATTGTGACATCTAAAGAGCCTGCTCCTTCAAAGATATTGTGATGACTTCTTCAGCAATGCAGATCTCTCGATTCCCAAATCTGGTGTCAAGGACGGGCCTCTGAACAGTTATGTCCTCCTCTGCCATCGTAAGGCACCTCTGCATTGAAGGCTGGCTTTCTGATTTCCCCGCATCCTGGATGGGGTCTCATGCCAAAGGAGCCTCTCTCCTTAGCCAACACAAGTCCCACCGGCTCTCTGGCTGTCAGAGACTTGGCGTCTGAGTCGGTTCTAGTTGGAAGCTTTCTGGCCATAGTTCTGCTCGAGCAGTTGTGTGCTGTAACAACAGCGACGGCATCTGCAGAACACCCAAGAAGCCAGGCTCACGTTTGCATGCTGCCACCACCCTGATAAATATCGCATCCTGAATCTGAGAACCGATTTGATTTACTGAAAAGGAAGCCCTCCCTCTTCACCTGAAAGACAAAGCTGGCCGCCCTGCCCGCGCATCTACTTTGCCATGAGCCCAGAGGCAGAAGGGAACCACTGCCAGCCAAGACAGCCACAGACGGCATCCCCACGACCTTCCAGGAAAATGAGGCGACGCTCCATCAGCCCGTCATTTTCCCTACAGGATGCCACGTGCCCAGCTTGAGGGCTACTTTTCCCTGTTGTTTGGGTAAGGAGCAGACCCCAGTTTGGTGTACTTTCTGAGGAAGGTTCTGGGTACCGAGCAGGTGGTAGGATTTAGAGGTGGATTCTGTTGAGCCAAAGGGAATGGCTTATTGTCATCAAGTCCTTTATTCATAATTCATTCAGGCAGTCAACAAATATTGGCTGTTTGGGGGCAGGCCCCATGCCAGCTGCTGCTGACGCAGAGGTGGGCGAACAGCTCAAAACTGCCACCCTCCTGGGGTTCCCTGCCCAGGAAGGACAAGGACTTAATCCATCAGTTACAACACAAAATACCTGGAGAAGGTGCAGGATCAACCAGAGGGAGTGACTCAGCCTCTCTTTCTCTCTCTCCCTCTTTCCCTTCCTCCTCCCTCTCTCATTGTCCCTCCCTTTTTCCTAAACTACTAAAGCTGACTTCTAAGCTGCATCCCCACCCCACCCTGGAGCTGTGCTCCCACACCCTCCTTACACACAACTGTTCACTAAAGCAACCTAACACTTTTTAAAAATTACAGTCTTCTAAATCAATCAAAACAAAACACACCTTCATCGCCAAGTGACGGTTCAAACAACAGTAACTGCTCAACCTTATACTTTTTAATCTGCAAATCTAACCATGTCACTCCCTCACATCCCTTCAATGGACGGATGGCTGTTACACTTAGAACAAAATCTAGAGCCCTTCCAGGGCCCAGGGGCTCAGCATGTGCACCCCCATCTCTACCTTCTCCTCTTTGCTTATTATGATTTTTCCAGAACCTTCACAACGTTCTTTCTTCCTTTTCTCCCTCTAAGGGCAAGGGGTCTGGAATCAGGTGGTTGTATACAAATAAATACTGGCTAATTAGCTAATAAGCTAATACTTATTAGCTGAGTGATTTGGGGCAAGTTAGTTCACCTCTCAGTGCCTCAGTTTCCTCCTCTGTAAAATGGGCCTAATAATAGTGCCATCTCACAGGCTTGTTGTGAAGATGAAATGAGCTAATGCACACAAAGCACTTGAAAAATGCCTGGAATGGAGGAGGTACTCAATAATGCCAGTCAGTGCCACTGTCGTCAGCATGCCTCACCCTTCAGCTCAAAACTTGAATGCCACTTCTTCAAAGAAGTCACCCTGGGTACAATCCAATTAAGTGCCCTTTTCATCCGCTCTCTACAGCGGCCATTATATCACTATGTGCCTGGCTCTTGGTTTAATATCTGTCTTCTCATTACACTCTTGGTTCCGTGGGGGCTGGGTCCACCTCTGATTTGCTTCCTGCTATGTCTCTGTGTCCAGTGGTGTGCCTGGTACTTGACAGGCATTAAATAAAAGGATGCTGAAAGGATGAATAAATGAATGAAAAAGGTAGGCAAAAGATAGTCTTCCTAGAGGGCATGACTCTGAGGGGGCTTTTGTAAACGTCAACAGGACTTTCCAGGGATGGTGGGGGTAAAGCAGCTAGCGCCAAGGCATGTAGAGAGGACCCTCAGGGAACCGTGAGTGGTGGGAGTGGGGTGAGAACTGAGATGAGTGGGATGCCCATTCCTTCATCAGCTTTCACTATCTGTGTGGTGACGAGCGTATCACTAACCTCTCTGAGCCTCTGTTTCCTCATCTGTAAAATATGGAAGATACTACTTGACCCTATCTATCGTGTTGTCTCCCTTGGCGGGGGGCGGGGGGCGCTACAGAGATACATGTGGAGAGGGAGTCTCACACAATGATTGCTGCCACATGATACGGACTCAGCCAGTGTTAGGACCACCCCCCCCTTGCCCACATTCCCTCTTCCCCTGTTGCCCTGCCCTCTGATGTCCCATCCGGAGATACAGCCCTGCTCAGATTCTGAATCAGACTTTTTCTTACTTAAATTTTTCAAAATATTCGTCCACTCATTCATTTGTTTCTGCGCCAGTCTTGTCTTGCCTGACACTTCAGCAACCCTCTTCTCTCCTGTCCCGGGGGTGAGGAACTAAGTCCCACCCCAGGATCCAGTGGCTGGCTCATGGCAGCGAAGGTCCTGAGTTTCTTCCCTTCTAATCACACTTGGAACTGAGAACCTCTCGGAGTGACCTCTGGATCCAAGTCACAGCCTCGCTTGCACCCTCCTTCCTGTGTCGGTTCTGCTTAGATTGATCTACCTCCCAGTTTAGTCCTGAATACCTGCAGGCCACTGGGGGGCATTGATCTCCAAAGCTGGTGTCCCACCCTTCCTCTATGCCTGGACCCCGGGGATAGACCCCTCTATGTGTTTAGAGCTGAATGAACTGGGGGGTGGGGGTGGGGAAGGACACCGGGAGATGGTGGCTGCTGGGGTACATGCCTGGACTGGGGAAGGCCCCAGTAGTGTGGTTTCCCTCGTGAGGATAAGCATCCCTTCCAGGCATCTCATGCACACACCTGGGAGAGCACGACCTAAAACCCACCCTGTCAGCGGCTGAGCCTTTGCCAGAAGCAGCCTTTAACTAAGGGAGGAAAGGGTAAGAGGGCTTGAATATAAAAAGGGACGAGCGGGCGGCTTCTCTCCTTCCCTCTTCCGTGTAAGTACGTTTATGTACCCTTTGTGCACACAGATCTCATGAACTGACATGAGTATGGAAAACCCACATACTGAGGACTGACATCCCTCAGAAGTTTATGGAATATAGCAGGGAACCCAGCCCCAGAGTTGAAGTATGACAAGTTCACCTTGAGGGAGAAGCGGCAGCTGCCACACCATAGCAGGGGGTTGGTCATTGACTTCATTTAGTGCTGGAGTTGACATGTGCATCGTCCCTCCCCTTCCTGCACACATACAGACATCACTAATGGATCACAGCACATGTTCCTGCTGAACCTGAACTAGCTCTCAGAATTCTTCTCAATAAAGCAAGGACTGCTCTCACGTCCACTTAGGAACTGAGTGCCTTCTGCTGATCTTACATTCCTGGGGGAGGGGGAGCTGGTGGAGGGTGGCCCTGAGTAAGAAAGGACTTGAGATGTATTTTCTCCCAGCACAGACATTAACCTTAATTCTTGCAGATGGACTAAATCTATGCATTTGGGGGGAAAACTCACCTGTACAGTCTGGGTTGTGAGATATCTTTTAAGTTCATTCATGGTTCATTAGGAGGCAGATTATGGGGCAAAGCACTGGGGATGTTCTCGGCAGCGGGCCAAACAGAGTCATAGGATGTTTCTGGCAGGGGCATCTCTTGGCATTTCAGGGAATTTAGAGACGCTCTCACTGCAGAGGACAGTCTTCCCTGATGTCTCCCAAACTCTGCTGCACATCAGAATCACTTAGGAAGCTTTTAAAAGTCCCAATGCCCAGGTAATACCCCGTACCAATTATATCAGAATGTCTGGGGGTGGGTGCCAGGCATCCATAGCTTTTGAAGATCCCAAGTTTGCAGCCAAGTTTGGGAGCCACAGGTCTGGACATCATACTACTGTAGAGTTACCCAACTCCCTTCTCCTCAAAGATGTCTTCTGAGCTCCTTTGATTCTCACAACAGCTCCGTGAGGTCACGTGAACAGGTGTCATTAACCCATGGGACAGACAGGGGAACTCAGCCCCAGAGAAGCAAAGTGGTTTGTCTAAGTTCAAAGGACGTGAGTTAGTGGCCAAGTCTTGGGATCTTTTCTTTCAGAGAAGGAGATGCTGCTACAATGGCCTATAACAGAACAGGAGAAAGATAGATGTTTTCATGGAAAGAGATTATGAGGGTATACACTGAAGGATTAATATGTGGACCCTTAAATAACAGTCCCATCTTGGGACAATTTCCAAAACAAACCATACATGTGTGCGCGCGTGCGCGCAGGCGCGCGCGCGCACACACACACACACACACACACACACACACACACACACACACACATGTCCCAGTACAGCAATTAAGGGTACAAAAAACTTCCCTTTTTGGATTTATTTTTCCAGAATCAATGACACTCCTGTCCCACTGACTCTCCTGTCCCAGCCTAAGGACAGCCCAGGGAGCAGGGGTCCCTTTGCAGGAAGGCATCGATGAGGAAAGTGTGTAAATTGCACCCGCCTTTATGAAAGGGAATAGATTCCCATCACACTGTTTTCGCAGGCCAAGTCCACAAGGTTCAGTAACTCACATAATGAGATTATTTCAACCTGAAGGCCAATTGGAAAAGCAATTGTAGACCATTACAGTCCCATTGCCCGGCCCCACGGCCCGCCTGCCTCAGCCCCTCTCTTCTGAATCTATCACCCCTGGCCCACCTCTTCAGTCTGCACGTGGAGCTGGCGAGGAGAGGCAGGGGCCTGGATCCAGGCAGACTGCAAGGATTCCCAAGAAAATCGGACGAGAGTTCACCCCTTGTAAACAAACAACTCCTAGAGAGGAAAGGATTTGAGCTCATCACATTCCCCCACGTGCCAGACACTGTCTCATTTAATCCCCATTAGCTAATATTTAGTTTCTATTAGTCACCAGCCCATGAATGCTAAAGACACGATGTCTGTGTTTCTTCTTCTTCTCCTGTGCATTTGCAGACCTCATGAATAGATCACAGCACGCATTCTTACTGAATCCAAATGGGGTCTTGGATTTTTCAATAAAGCAGGAGGGTCTGTTTTTACATCTGCATCAGAACCTGATGTTCGGTCTGCTGGACTCACCCTCCCAGGAGATTTCCATTTTACTAAGGAAGAAACGAGGCTCGAGGGGTGAAGCAACTTGCCTAGGGTTGCTGGGAAGTGGTGCAGCTAGAACTCCAACCCATACTTCTAACTCCAAAGTTTATCCAGAACGGGCGTTCCTAATGTCATGCTTTCCCTCCCCTCCATGCCCCTGTACGTGCTGTCTCTCTGCCAGCTTGGCTAACTTCTACTCATCCTTCAAAACCCAGTTATGGGGGCTTCCCTGGTGGCGCAGTGGTTGAGAGTCCGCCTGCCGATGCAGGGGACACAGGTTCGTGCCCCGGTCCGGGAGGATCCCACATGCCGCGGAGCGGCTGAGCCCGTGGGGCATGGCCGCTGGGCCTGCGCGTCCGGAGCCTGGGCTCTGCAACGGGAGAGGCCACGACAGTGAGAGGCCCGCATACCGCAAAAAAAACCCCAAAAACCCAGTTATGGGTCACTTGCCACCTTTGTAAAGCTGCCATTACTGCCTTCCTCTAACCCCCTGAGAGCTAGGTGTCCCTTTTTCTCCATTCCTGCACTACCCTGGACACACTTCCATTGTCATGCAGAAAACCCCTTATTGTAAGGTTTTGTTTTGTACCAATGTGACCGGATACTGTGATGCATTAAAAGATGAATTTTCCCTCCAAGTATTTAGTGTTACTCCTGCCTTCCCACACCCTCACTGAGGGACCAGCAGGGACCAGGGCATCCTTTACCAACTGCCCTTGAGGTAGGCCTACTATGGCAACACACCATGTACTTGAGCAAACAGCCAGTTTTTGAATTTCATCACAGACTCTTGAAATCAACAAGACAATAGCTTTGAAGAAAAAGGCCTTTAGAGTGTCAAGAGCACAGGTCCACACTTCAACAGACAGAGAAGCTCTACCCGGGCTACTTCTCACCCCACCCCCCCGCCTGTCCATAAGCTGGATGTGGAGAGACTTGGAGCAGACAGCAAGAGAATAAGATGCTGGTGAGCATTCTGGGTAGGCCAGAGGGAACCTACGTTTGCTTCCAGAGTGAGGAGGGTTGCCTAGAAGAGTGACCAAGACGCCCGTGTTCCTCCACATTGCTCCAGCCTGGGGAGGCGGAAGAATAGGAATGATGGCAGCCCCCTCAAGACTCCTGGGGCCCAGGGAGGCTCAGGAGAGCATCGGAAATTCCATGTGCCCCCAGAGGGATGAGGAAATGACTGAGAGAACTCCTAGGGGACTGTGAGTAAACGTAACACAGATGGTCTAACTGATCACATTTACCTAGCAGGCAGATTCCCTCTCCTCGGAATCCTCAGGGTTTTCTACCTGGGCCCACCTGAACCTGCCGTGTTCCTCCATCACTGCACCTCTGACAGGGGACAGGCCTCCTTGGCAGGATTGGTGGGGCATCCTGGGCCCTTTCTCATCCTCAGGGCTCCAGCCTCCAGCACTCAGAAGGTAAGAGGAGGCTTCTCGTGCGCCCTATCCATTCTCTAGATGGGCTACTGATGTCCTAGTCTGGTGCCAGGGCCAATGACATCCTTGATGGTCAATCTCTGGAGATCTGGTACCTTGCTGTAGGACAGACAGCCTCATCCATGAGGTTCCCACCATGGGAAGCCTTCATGAGACGATGACTGTTGGATGGTCCTAGAAAGGCCTGTAGACATTGGATTGGTAGAGAAGTAGGTGGGAGAGGGGTGCAAAGAACCAAAAGGTAGGCAGCAAAGAGCCCAAACTGGGGATGTTAGTGACAACCACCAGAATGGATGGAATTTATGTTTCCTAAAAGGAGAAGTCAGGCTGAGCCACTCAGCTGCAAACTCTGTCTTAGCAAAACATGGGGTGACATCCATTGCCCAAAAGGGTCCTCAACCCCACTCAGTGAAAAACAAAACAAAACAAAACCCAGTCCCAGAGCGCCAACATTAAGCCAGGTTTTGAAAAGAAGGTAGCCCTCTTAGCCAGTGATAAGGTGATGGAAGTGAAAGACGATTTGACACGTGACATTAGCATGCTTCATATTCTGTATTTTCAAGAGTCGTCAATTCCTGAGAACAGCTGCTTTACTCTATGACCACAATGTTCAGCGAACCCACTGGTTTCTAAGGTTAAACGGGTGGTCGGGCATAGTTGGGGAAGAAAGATGGCGGCCTCTGTGGGGCATTCTCTTGGCCACCCTTCAGCTCCCAATCCTAGCCTCACCTTTGACTCAGACATGGATGGATTCACAGAGCACGCTCAAGGGGGCCTGTGGCTGGCAAAGAGTGGGGACTTGAGTGGAGAAATTAAAGTTTTCAGGCTCTGAATCCAGACTCTTCTCTCCTCTAGCCAGGGGTAGGAGAGCAGTGGGATGGGAGTTTCACTGCAGTCGTACGCCCAGATTCCTCCATGGGAAGCAAAGAAGAAAAAAATGTCACCAGAGACTACTTGCCAGCATGACTAAAATGACATTTTATGCAAGCAATAGTGTGTATGCATGTGTGCACACACGTAGTACAGGGAAAGAGGCAGAGATCTAAAACTTCCAATTTGGGGTTTGAGTCCTTAAGGCGCTTGCTTAAGCAAGTGTGAGCCAGCCATGCATCATTACAAGCAATATCTAATTCATTGATTGAATCCCCATAAATGTCAGCGAACAATGTTGCCATAAAATAATGTCCTTGTAAAAGACCTGGAAGGCTTTTCTTATGGGAATGAGGGCAGAGCAATGCTTCTACCCCAGGCGTGCAGCTGGGAAGAGGGTTAATGAATTCCACAACCTGCTAAGCCAAGGTGGATGGACTCCAGGAGCTCTATTTGCCTGCCCGCTGGGATTCTGTGTGTGCGTGGCCCGCATATGTAGGTATGTGCTTGCATAACCGCTCATGATCTTCTGTGTGCGTCTATATAGGAATCTATGGGGATTCATAAACAGGTATGGGTACACGCGCATTACGCGATGTCTGGGTTGGTGCCTTTGTATACTGATGTAAACGTGTACTCTGAGCTCCTTGGGGACAGAGTCCATAGTTCTTTCTTCTATGGGCTCCCATGGCTAGCACATAGGTGGTTCATAAACGTCAAACAAAATGGAAAAGAAGTACATTTGCATCCGTGAGTCTCTGAGGCCAGCCTTGTTGTGTATCAGATTCAGAGTCGGTGTGGGTTCCATGCTGGGGTGTCGGGTTTGACAATGTAGGTATGCTGCAGGTGTGTTTCTCAGAGAAGGTTTTTTCAGGAGTGTGAGTTGAGTGTGTTCCCCAGAGATACTGGCCATCTCAGGCCTCAGTTCCCCTAACTTCCCAGCTCCCTACCTGGGCTCTGCAGAGGTACCCCAGCCCTAATAGGCTTCCCTCCCTGGCCAGCTCCTGAATTTCCCCAGAACCTGGCCAAGGCAGAGGCACCCTATGGAGCTTCAGTCTCTGGGTTGGTCCCAACTGGAGCATGGGCCCTGCAGGCTGCCACCAGACATCACTTTGTTCCCTGAGTTTTGGCCCTGCAGCTGTGCTCACGGAAAGTCCTGGATTGTAGCTCCTTAGCTCAAACCTGTTCCAGCCCACCCAGCCATATATCCTGACTCTCTTTGTTCTGGTTCCTGAAAAGGTCTTGACTCCACTTGCCCCTCTTTGAAGAACCCAAATTCCTCTGACCCACCTGTGACTCCTTGGGCAACCTTGTCCACTGCTGCCTGGGGAGCTTTGTCCCCAGGCCTGATGGCACAGCCCTGCTCACCTGATGACACCCATGTCATGTGAACTTGCGTCCCTTAGTGATGACGTGAGGTCCGCTCATGACCACTTCCTAAATGAATTGATTTGTCTCTGTTTCCTCCCTTTCCTCTCCTTGCTCTCTAGCTCCATGGAGAGACAGAACACTAGAGCTGGAACTATTCCTAGAATACAGCTACACCAACCCTCTTTACACATGGAGAAACTGAGGCCCAGAAGAGGGATGTGACATTAGTCTATTGAATAAGTTATTGCGCAGAAACTGTATTGAGTGCTTATGAAGTGCTACATCCAGGGCAGGACAGGTAGGTAGGCCATTACAGTCCAGCGTGATGGACGTTATTACACAGAGAAGCACAGGAGTGCGGGAACAGAGAAGAGGGACTCCGACGGGGATGGGGCGGACGGGGGGCTTCCAAAGCAGGTAACGTGTCAATTGTTTCCCAAGTAGGAGCTCACCCAGTGAATGGGGTGAGGGAGTTTGGACAGATGGAGAAGCTTCGAATCTAATGCGTGGCTATAGGCTCCTTTCCAGGGCACCTGCTTCTCGTTTTTAATGTTTCAAAAAGGAGGAGGTAAAGAGGAGTGGAGAGAAAAAAGAGATGAATAACAAAGGTAGAAGCACATGAATTAATGCATGCATGCATGCACGAATGAATGCAACCCACGTTATCAGTGTTCAGTCTGTGCTGGTATTTCATACATGTTTGGGCATTTCATTCTGATCCTGTTACGATCATTTGACAGAAGAGGCAGCTGAAGCTTGGAGAAATAGAATAATTTCTCCTGTCCCGGAAACAGAGGGAAGCAGAATTCAAACCCAGGTCTGCCCGGCTCTGCCACTGCCTTTTCCACTCCACCCTGCTGTCAACTGATGCCAACCTACTTCAGACATCAGGTGAGAAAAGTCAAACGGTGGTATTTCACTAACTCTCTTCTCTTAGTATTGAAAGGGAGGGCGGTCCTTGTCCCCGACCCACCAACCACAGAGGGGGCAGAACCTCCTTCTGCCCGCCTTCCTGCAGCCAAGGCAACGCTTTCCCATCTGCCTAAATTCACATCACTGAATCAAATGGAATCTCTGCCAGGAAGCATATTAATGGGGCCTTTACTAGTCCCCGCATCTGCTGAATCTCCATCCTCACTGGGAGCCAAATGAAGTTTGATTTTTAATTCATCGCACAGTGTCATAAAGCAAACCAGAGATTGCAGCTAATACTCAAACCTTGTCTCTTTCCAGCCTCCGCAGTCCATCTGCCCCATGGCAGGCGTGCTTCACGGACCCGACCTGTAGCCTCATCCCATCCCATCCCCAAAGCAGCAGCCCTGGGATCACCCAGGGGAGCCTTAAGAACAATGATGCCCAGGCTCTGCCCCAGAGGGTCCAATGTCACTGGACTCGGGTCATTGAGATTCTTAGATGTTCTCCATGGGATGCGAGCAGCCAAGGCTGAGCACCTCTAGCTCAGGTTGCACCCTTCCCTGAGGCATTTGGGATTCAGACAGCCTCATGCTTTGAAACACGCTTTTGATACTGGCCCACCCTGACCCTGCTTATGTTTGGAAAATGAATCTTCTGTTTTTCTCTGTTTCAGGGCTCCCCCTATTTCCCCAGACTCTCTAGGGCTGAGGCCTGCCTCGTTCTTGCCATGGTCCTATCCTCTGCATACAGATGGGCTGCATACAGATGTACAACCTGTTCACACATCTTACTAATGCTGTCCTCGGCTGAGTCCTGGATCCCCACCTATCAGGTCAGCCCCCTGCCATCTTGGGGGTAAGTTCCATGAAAGGGAAACAGTACCATTTGGGAGGCAGAAGATCCTTGGTTCAAATTCTAGCCTGGATACTCACTAGCTATGTAACCTCCTGATCGGTGGTTTTCTCACCTGTTAAATTGTTGCTAGAGTTATTTATTTCTGTGCAGCAAACCAACCGAAAACTTCAGGGCTTAAAACAATTGAATTCATTTTAGTTAAGAATCCACAATTTGGGCAGGGCTTGGCAGGAGCAGCCCACCTCTGCTCTACTCAGTGTCAACCGGGGGCAGCTTAAAGGACGGGGCTGGAGCCACCTGAAGCCTTGTTCACCCAGGTGTGTGGAACCTGGGCTGGGAAGACTCAGACAGCCAGGGCTGGGCACTGAAGTTCTCTCTCTCTGTGTGGCCTCTCTCCACGTGGTCTGCCCAGCATGTGGCTCCTGGGTCACCAGATTTTTTATGTGTTGCCTCAGACTCCCAAGGCTTACGTCCAAGAGAGAGCCGGGTGAAGCTGCCTCTTTTATGACCCAGCATCGGCAATCATGTGGCATCCCTTCCCCTCATTCTCTGCATCAAGGCGGTTAAAAGGGTCCCCCTGGATGCCAGGGGTGAGGAAATAGGCTCCTTCTCTTTGTGAGAGTGGAGCAAGGTTCGGGAAGAGCATGTGGAAAGTACTGTCACAGCCACTTTGGGAAAATGCCATCTTCCACAATGGGAATACCAATGCTCTGCTGTAAAACAGACTTATTGTGGTGATTCAGAAACGCATCCCATCATCGGAGAAATGCAAGTCAAAGCTACCATGAGGTGTCACCTCACACCGGTCAGAATGGCCACCATCAAAAAGTCTACAAACAATAAACGCTGGAGAGGGTGTGGAGAAAAGGGAACCCTCCTGCACTGTCGGTGGGAATGTCAATTGGTACAGCCACTACGGAGAACAGTATGGAGGCTCCTTAAAAAACTAAAAAGAGAACTACCATACGACCCAGCAATCCCACTACTGGGCATATACCCTGAGAAAACCATAATTCAAAAAGAGTCACGTACCACAATGTTCACTGCAGCTCTATTTACAATAGCCAGGACATGGAAGCCACCTAAGTGTCCATCGACAGATGAATGGACAAAGAAGATGTGGCACATATATACAATGGAACATTACTCAGCCATAAAAAGAAACGAAATTGAGTTATCTGTAGTGAGGTGGATGGACCTAGAGTCTGTCATACAGAGTGAAGTCAGTCAGAAAGAGAAAAACAAATACCGCATGCTAACACATATATATGGAATCCAAAAAAAAAAAAAAATGGTTCTGATGAACCTAGGGGCAGGACAGGAGTAAAGACTCAGACATAGAGAATGGACTTGAGGATATCGGGAGGGGGAAGGGTAAGCTGGGACGAAGTGAGACAGTGGCATGGACATATATACACTACCAAATGTAAAATAGATAGCCAGCGGGAAGCAGCCGCATAGCACAGGGAGATCAGCTCGGTGCTTTGTGTCCACCTAGAGGGGTGGGATAGGGAGGGTGGGAGGGAGACGCAAGAGGGAGGGGATATGGGGACATATGTATATGTATAGCTGATTCACTTTGTTATACAGCAGAAACTAACACACCATTGTAAAGCAATTATGCTCCAAGAAAGATGTTAAACAAATACATCCTAAACTCTTCACCTAAACGAGCTAGCCTTTATTGTTACTAAGCTCTTTGCATATATCATCTCACTGCGACCTCACAGCACCTCTAGGAAGGAGGTGTTCTTCTCCTCATTTTAGGGAGGTGAGAACTGCGCGGTTCAGAGGGGTTGGGGGGCCAGCCCAGGGCACCCACTGTGAGTGATAGGTTTGGACTTGGAAACTGGGTGGCTCCAGAGCAATGGTCCTCAGCCAGGGTGATTTTTGTCCCCCAGGGATAAAGGCAATTCCTGGTGCCATTTTTGGTTGTCACAATTTGGGACTGGGGGGCTGCTATGGGCCTCTAGTGGGAGAGGTCAGGGATGCCACAAAACATCCTATAAGGCACAGGACTGTCCCCTGCCCCACAATAAGGAATCATCCAGCCTAACATGTCAATAGCACCAAGGCTGAGGACCCCTAATCTAGAGATGATTTTCTTCATCACTACCATATTATTGGCATTTCTTCATGTCAGTGTCTGCCCCCTAATTCCTCTACCATCCCACCATCTTTCCTAGACTAGCCCTTGGTTGATGTTTGTTCTACTGGATTTGGAATTGTTTACAGCACCTAAAACCAGGCATGCCCTCCAAAGCCCTGCTTTGCTCACAGGGTTTGTATCCAGGTCTAGAAGTGAGTGATCTCAGGCTGCCTTATCCCTCGGGGTCTACAAGCCCAGGTTCAGCTGTGCTGGGAGACAAGGCACCATGCTGGTGGGGTAGGAGTTTGTTAGGTTAGGAGAGTTGCGTGCTATTTAAGAAAAGACCTGGAAAAATGCTTTTTGAAGCCTGTGGACTGAGAGTTACTCTTTCCCCAAGAGCTCTTCGTAGAGGGAGTGGGAGATAAGTCTCCAGCTCCAGGAAGGAAGGGGCAACAGTGTTCTTTCACATTTGCGTCAATGTTTGTACAATTCAGTCTGTAGTCAGATATTTTTAAAGCACAACAAATTAACCTTTAGCTTAAAGGTATGCTTTTGTTGCCCTTTCCTCCTCTCTCAGCTGCTCATGGGCAAGCTGCCTAATGAACACAGTTCAGATCCATTAGAGGCTGGGCAGATGCTGGGTCCAGCATGAAGTCAGCCTTTGAGGGCTTTTAGGGAGAGTTAGGAAACTGTGACAGTGGGAGAGGAGATACATTCATTCCAAGACAATAATTGCATTTATGTTCTTTACTGAGAACTCCATTAATTCTGGTTGTGGTCAAGGCCTGGTATGCCAAGGGCACCCTCTGGAATGAAGTTGTCTTCTAATGTGGCTATAACCATGACAAGTGGACTAAACGCAAGCTCAGGCATCACTGCAGTTCCTGAAATTCTAATATGGGGGCTGCCAGGGGAGGCAGGGTTGCAACAGTGTTGGAGTCAAACAAACTTGGCTTTGAATCCTGGACCTGACACTAACCTGCTGTGTGACCTTGGGCAAGTCACTTGACCTCTCTGAGTAACCAAAAGCATCAAACACAATGACACAGAGTAGAAGCTCAATGTACAGACATCACTATTATTGTTCTTAATCCAGTCCTGCAGAAGCTGCAAATCTGATCTGGAAAGAGAAGCTACTGGAGTTCCTAGGGTTGTCATTTGGAAATCTGTATGTCACCTGAGGCTCGGAGCCCTGCCTCTGAAGTCTCTTTGCTGTTCACTTTCCATGGCTACAAACCTGAGACCCTCGTTGGGGGTCACGGTCAGATATGAGGCAATGACATAGACTTGAGCTGCCCATGGTAGGCACATGGGCTACTAAGAACTTGAAATATGGTTGATGTGACTATCTGAATTTTAAATTTTAATTAATTTACATTTAAATTAAAACACTGTTACTAGATTCAGTTATTGGAAGACCTTTAAGTATGCTTGGAACAAGTTGGTATGCAAACCTACTTTTTCAATTGTGACTTTTATGAGACATAAATGCACATCAAGTATTTCCACTGAAAACTGAGATGGCTGTAAGTATAAAACACACACCAGATTTTGAAGACTTAGTATCAATACAAAATCAAATGTAAGCTATCTCGTTAATAATTTTTTTATTGATTACATCTTGACATTGATTACATGTTGAAATATTTTGGATATTTGGGGTTAAATAAAATACATTATTAAAAGTAATTTCACTTGTCTCTTTTTACATCTTCTAAATGTGGCTATTAGAAAATGTAAAATTACATGTATGGCTTGCATTGTATTTCTATTGGCCAGGAGGCTACCCAGACAGGTCTAAAGCTAGACCCCAGGCTGTCTCCAATCTAGGTACAAACAGCTCTGCTTGGAGTTCCACACTGGGGTTTAGAACCAAAGATTCCGGTGAATAAAGCATGTACTTTTGCTGACCTCGTTCCCTTGCCTCGCTGTGTACGTTTCCCATGAGGACCTTTTGGGAAGATATGACTAAGCCGGTCTTGGTGGGATTTGGATGGTCCTGGATCTCTTAGTCAAATGCCATCTCAATATCAACCCTTTAAAAGTTCTCCATCCTCTTATTCACATCAGTTTCCCTTTACTGAATATGTTTCTATTCTCTCACTCCCCCATCTCTCAGATAACTCTGAGACCTCTCAGATATCTAGCTCAATTAGTTTATTGCCTACAAAGAAAAAAAGTTCTCCACTGCTGGTCTAAGATATATCTCCTTTAAGCTCTACAGGAAGTCTTCTTAACCAAGTACTGCCAGATCTGGAGGCCAATCTTTGTCGAGTCTACTCCAGCCTCTCAGCCCTTTACAGAGTTAGGGCTCTGTTCACTTCAACCTCAGGTCCTCTGGGCCGAAGCATCCAGATAGACCCAGGAAACCATGTTTAGGCCTGAGCACAGGGCCATTTCCAGGAAAAGCCTGTGCAGAGAATAAGAAAGGGAGACAGCAGGTGCTACAGCAAGCCAAACAAAGAGCAGAACAGCCAGGCTTGTGTCCCAAGTCTAATTCACCACGAGGCTTGGTGATATTTAACCAAATGTGCAAAGGGATTTAAGATTTCCCCCATTTATCCCCAAGTCAGGTCTAAAACGTATCCATTAGCAAACACATTTCCTCCCCAAGATTACTGACAACTGTTTAGCTTGTCAACTGAAATGCAGTGGCAGCCCTGATTGAGTTCATCTGTGTTCATCATCTAGACGACAAAGATCCTTAGGGGTCACTCATCCAAGCAGCGCCTTTCTCAGCGGGGGAACCCAAAGCCTCCATCTTAAAGGGTGAGCCCCTTTCAGCTCCGAGGTTGTGAGACATTATGGCCCGTCTTCAATTGAGCCAGGAAGGTAGTGAAATGTGGAGGATGCATTGCAGGATTTAGAAAGACACAGTAATGGCTGGGTGAGAACCCTGACTTGACAACATGCTGGCCATGTGTTTCTGACCAAGATGCCTTGACTCTCTAAGCCTCAGTTTCATCCTCTGTAACTGGGAATGATAATACCTACTTCCTGGATTTGTTTGCAAAAACACAGAACCTGACATCGTGTGAATGCTCAATAAATGATAGCCCGATCCTCTGAGCCATGATTCTAATGCCTAGAATGGCTGTTACTGATTGCCTTATGAGCTCCTGAGAAATTTAAAATGTGTGAACTCTCCATCATCTTTTGCTTTATTTCAATAGATCATCGAAGCAAATCCTTCCTGATATCGCACCCTTTTCTTTTTCTAACATTCTTAGTCAGTGAAGACAACTGAACCCCAGTTTTAATGTTATTCCTTGGATTTGTAAGAGGGAAGGAAGGGAGAGAAACTCCAAGTTCCGTACTGATCAACAGCTACGTTCACTCTCGCTCTGAACCTTATCCTCATTAACTTAGACACGAAGAAGCACAGGACAGATACGATGTTTGGGTGGGTACCACTAAGCCAACCAAACAGGCTGTGGTATGGAAATGAGTGGGTATAACCTCTTCATAGGTTTACTCAAAGTTGGGGAAATTCTAAACACCATGCCCTGTATCATGGTGGCCAAAACGTCACTTTCTTGAAACTTTAGGGATCATTCCGCTGCAAGCAACATAAATGAAAGTGGGAAACTTTACACATAAATTTAGTTTTAGATTTTCAACAATGCAATCATCAAACGGGCACGCGCTGGGAAAGTCTGAATTTACTTTTTTTTTTTTTAACATCTTTATTGGGGTATAATTGCTTTACAATGGTGTGTTAGTTTCTGCTTTATAACAAAGTGAATCGGTTATACATATACATATGTTCCCATATCTCCTCCCTCTTGCGTCTCCCTCCCTCCCACCCTCCCTATCCCACCCCTCCAGATGGTCACAAAGCACCGAGCTGATCTCCCTGTGCTATGCGGCTGCTTCCCACTAGCTATCTACCCTACGTTTGTTAGTGTATATATGTCCATGCCACTCTCTCACTTTGTCACAGTTCACCCTTCCCCCTCCCCATATCCTCAAGTCCGTTCTCCAGTAGGTCTGTGTCTTTATTCCTGTCTTACCCCTAGGTTCTTCATGACATTTATTTTCTTAAATTCCACATATATGTGTTAGCATATGGTATTTGTCTTTCTCTTTCTGACTTACTTCACTCTGTATGACAGACTCTAGGTCTATCCAACTCATTACAAATAGCTCAATTTCGTTTCTTTTTATGGCTGAGTAATATTCCATTGTATATATGTGCCACATCTTCTTTATCCATTCATCTGTCGATGGACACCTAGGTTGTTTCCATCTCCGGGCTATTGTAAATAGAGCTGCAGTGAACATTTTGGTACATGACTCTTTTTGAATTTTGGTTTTCTCAGGGTATATGCCCAGTAGTGGGATTGCTGGGTCATGTGGTAGTTCTATTTGTAGTTTTTTAAGGAACCTCCATACTGTTCTCCATAGTGGCTGAACCAATTCACATTCCCACCAGCAGTGCAAGAGTGTTCCCTTTTCTCCACACCCTCTCCAGCATTTATTGTTTGTAGATTTTTTGATGATGGCCATTCTGACCGGTGTGAGATGATACCTCATTGTAGTTTTGATTTGCATTTCCCTAATGATTAATGATGTTGAGCATTCTTTCATGTGTTTGTTGGCAGTCTGTATATCTTCTTTGGAGAAATGTCTATTTAGGTCTTCTGCCCACTTTTGGATTGGGTTGTTTGTTTTTTTGTTATTGAGCTGCATGAGCTGCTTGTAAATTTTGGAGATTAATCCTTTGTCAGTTGCTTCATTCGCAAATATTTTCTCCCATTCTGAATTTACTTTTATCTTCGATGCTCACCTCTGTCGAGAAGTATCTGCACGTACAGGGTCAGCAGTTGGTGGACAGGAGACCCAAGTTCAGTTCCAGATTCTGCCAGCGATTTTCTCCGTGACCTTGGAGAAATGTTGGCTGTGCCTCCTAAAGACACGGGAAGGGAACTAACGTGATCGACCTTTTACTCGCCACTCTGACCAGTGGCAGCAGCATTTGAGAATCCTGCTTCTCATCAAGGCTTCAGGGGTAACTCACTTGCCCAATGATGCAAGGCTAGTAAGTGACCTAGCCAGGCGGGCATTTGAACCCAAGTCTCCCAGCCCCTGAAGCCCATGTCTGTTCTCCTTCGTCATGCTGCATCTGTAGAAGGCAAGTCCACAAGGACCTACACAAATGACCATGGCAATCTGTGGGCCCAGGGAAGGTTGAAAATCACAGAGTCAAGGTAAGTTTTAAAGCAGATGTGTATCTGGAGTCCAGATTCAGATGAGTGCCTCAGAGCCCATGCCCCAGAGAGCCGTGCCTACCTCTCACCCTCCATGGCCTCAACTCAGTGGCCCTCAGTCTGTAGCCATGTCCACAAGTGACAGCAGAGCCATCAGGCTGCTTTGTTTGTCTTATGCTGATGCCAGCGTCTCTTCTCTGACTAGCACTGGCCACGTTTCTTTCTTTGGTTTATTTATATGTCCTTTCTTTTCCTTCATTCACCAAGCTTTTCATCTCTATGTTGCAGGCACCGGACCACAGAGATGAACAACCCATAGTCCCAGGCCTCTGCTGGGTTGGATAGCAGCAGATCCTCTTGACCCTCAATCCACTGTTCTTTCCAGGCGTCAGCACCTAATGTCTTCTTGTTGGCTGTTAAGGACTTCATCACTCATCTAACTCTACCCCATGCCATCAGGTTTGTTCTAGGTCCTTTCTGTTGGTTTATTTGGTCTCTGATCTGTTGTGGCTGCCGTGATATTTACATTCTATGGATGTACCATTCTTCTCCAGGTCTGCCTTCTCCCCCGTCCCCAAAACTAGCTGCAGGAGGTTGAAATTAAGGTGAGTGAGTTGTTCCAAATCCAGGAAGTTGGTTACGAATGAGGACATAGCCCAGGAGAGTGATATGAAAGGTAGAGAAGACATGGAGATTGTGAGGAAATGGCCTGTGGGGACCATTCCTAGATGGGAGAGGGGACAGGGGCATAGGATTCCCCAAACTGGAGGCCTCAGGGCTCCAAACAGACTACCTGAGACAAAGGGTTTTATGTCGGGCCTTGACCGCCCAGGTGGGCCTATGCACCAAGGTTGGGGGCATTCGTTGAGATAGGTAACAGCATATCGTTCACTTTGGGGCCAAGGACTATGGAGAAAGATGTGTGAAAACGTACTGTGAAGAAAGAAATTGAAGAGAAGACTTTCCATGACTTTCCTCTCAGACAGATATCAACAAGTATATAGTTTTTGTTTGAGTTTGCTTGTTTTTTAGAAAAGAGGCAGTGCAGCAGTTAGGGGCACGGGCTGTTTAATCAGATTCAGATCTCAATTCTGCCACTTGTTATTTGACATTGGACAAATCACATAACCTCCTTGAGCCTCCGTTTCTCCATTGGTAGATGAGGATAATAGTGATACCTCGTGGGGTTGTGAACAGCATTGAACAAAATGATATATATAGAAAAAGGAACACAATACCCAGCACACAGTGAGTCCTTCATAAACACTTGCTATTGTCATTATGTCATCCTGGAATTTAGCTAAATCTACCATGTGTCTTATTTTTTTCCATTCCCCCTCTGCATTCGTTGCTTACTTCCCTGCAAAGTATGGCAGTAAAACCTATATAATAAGAAGGGCCCTAGTCTTGACTTTAGAGGCAGAAAGGTGGAGGGATCAACACGGCCCATGAGCAAGGAAGATGGGATAAAAAGAACCCAAAGCAATGAGTGATTTGAGAGAGTTACCTTAAAAGGGGGGTGATCCCCGGGTGTAGTGGGTGGAAGAGAGAAGACACTTGGAATCCCCTCTGGTCAGAGAAGGAGTCTTATGGGAGTAACTATAGTTCCCTCCCTAAAGAAGAACTTGACTGAGGCAACGGCACACCCAGACCAGGAAGATCCTTGGGTTTCCTACAGAACTTCATGCACCTGCCACACTGTTTCTACCCTGCCTCATAGCTAATTAGGGCAGGGAAAAGCTCTTCCCTCCTCTAAAAGCTTCTCAACTTGCTATGTCTGGCAGTTCACCATTGCTTACCCTCATTCTACATCAGTTTCATACTTTCATAATGGGTTTTTGTGAGATTCACAAGCATTTAAAGCTCCAAAAGGTAAAAAGCTAAGGTGCCTTTAAGACTGTCAAATCGAAGGTAAGAACCACGAAAGAAAACTCTGCCTACTGTTTTATCCCTAAAAGCGGCTGTATCTAAATCTATCGGCAAAATGTTTGTAATCCTGAAGATGTACTGTATTGTATTCCTTTAAATAAAAAATTTCTAAGGTGAATTTCAGTTGTTTTCCCCACTTCAGTAATAGACATATTTAATTAAATACTTGAAAGTCCATTTAATTTTTAATTCAAGAAATCATTCATGATAGAGGCAAATTAAACGGCTCAAGAAAAACCTCAAATCCCAATGAAATTCCATTAACTATGTGGATCCTTTCATGGTACATTAACTAATGTTGAATTATGATGGGTCCCTGTAGAGGCACCTATGCAGTCTATCAATTCCCTTTTGGGGAATCCAAGCTTTTAGCTTTTAATGATCAGATGAGATGAGATGAGATCAGATCAGATGAGATTAATACAATGCAGTTATCAAGATTACCTTTTATAATTCACTCCTCAGAAAAAGAACATTGCCTCTGGCCTTCCCTTGAAACTCAGCAGTCCTGCAGAGCTTACATAATTGTGACGCCTCTTAGGATCTCCCAATGGGTTCAAGCATCTACCATCTCCATGGCATGTGATGGAGCGCAGAGAGATATCCCTGTGACTGAGGCATGATTGGGAACTGCTTCTAATCTATTTCTAAAATCAGGGCTACTGCATCTGTCTCCAACCACTCGTCCACCAACCATACGTAGGATCCAGGGATCTCAACTTGGATCTTTTCATAAGGGTCCCCTTTTCCTTTAACAGAGAGAGATTCATGGGGCCAGAGGAACACTGGGGATCATCTAGCTCAATGCCTTCATTTCATCTGTGAGGAAACTGGTCCAGTGAGGGCATTTGGCTCTCCCAGTGTTACAGAGGAAAGGAAGTGTTGCAAGGAGGAAAGGAAGGACTGAGACACAGGTGCCCTACTTCCCTTCAAGTGCCCTTTACATAATACTGTACTACTGCCACGCATCTATGCCCCAAGGATAGTGCAGACTGGATCAGCCCTTATGATTTGATTGTCATGCTCTAGGGGTGGAGTTGGAAAAGGATGGGTTAGAAAAGGAGAGATGTAAAAGGAAAATTTTACTAGCATCTACTTTATTTTAGGCAGGATGGGACACAGCAATATCAGGTATTGATTGGGAACTGCTAGGTCTAGGACTAGGACCACAGGACTAGGTCCTGTTGCAACTCAAGTATCCCTGTGATAAACCTAATGGAGAAACAGAATAAACACACCTGAAGCAATTAGAAGAATACTGTAAGACAATATATAACTAGGTACTAAATTATGCGGCACAGAGAATGGAGAAAGCTTTATGTATTGCAGGAGCCTGGAAGTCTTTGTGGAGGGGGCTGGATACAAAAGTGCCCTTGAATCCTGACAGCATGTGGATTATTGAAGGGATGGAGGGGGTCTTTTCTGTGTGTCATAAATAGCTTGAACGTTTAATGTGGCCCTAGAGTCATACAGCCTTGAAATTTACTGAAACGCTACAAGCTTCAGTTTCCTTTTCTATAAAGTGGGAATAAAGTGATATTATTGGCTGTGGGTTTGCCTAAAAGCAGATAATCACAATTGGAGGAGCCAAGTTGAGCTCACTGCATAAGGAACATAGGACAGGGAGCCAATGACTGCATGTTTTGCTAGCATCTACTTTATTTTAGTTCCATGGGACTAGGTCCTGTTGCAACCCAAACAGCCTTGTCTATTAGACAAGAACCACTGCATAACAACTTACTGCATTCTTCTTTTGTCTGAGGATATTCAGTCCTCAGCTATCCCCTTATCTATATATAAGGTTATATAACTTTGGCTTGCCTTTGGTCTCTTAAGGCTCACCTTAGGGAGTGGGGTAAGGGATTCAAATGATACCATTTGTGTCCCAACATGAAAGGAGTTCAAATCCATCTGGAAACCGGGCTCTTGGGCAGGTGCTTTACTATGACTAAAATATATAAGGAAGAGGTAAGATTGTTGGATGAGACCTCCAAGGAGAAGAACACGTGAATAACTGATGAAAGCTGACTGGCAGCCTCAGTCCTTACTTCTCTTCTGCTGCCTCTTAGCAGGGAATGTGAATGCGGAGGCGACCTTGGCATGAACTGTGAAATGACGCCATAAGAGAGCATAAACTGGCAACAGAGGGTACACCATTATAGTGCTACTTATTTGTGCATTGATGAAAATATTCCTTGTGGTCCCACTTGTGATGTTTCATTGCCCACCCCCACGATATAAGTGAACACACCGCAGGTAACAAACATTCTGAAGATTCTAGTCATCAGACCAGTCTTGGTCATATCTCATCACTCAGGGCTCTCAAGGGGCTTTGGCTACTAAAATTAAGGGAGAAATATTCTAGTAGAGAAAGCACCTACTTTTAGGGTCTTTGTGAGGGCTAAATGAAATAGGGATATAAACTGTCTGTCTTAGAGCCTGGAATATAGTAGGTATGTAAAAAACGGGCATTCCCTTTCCTAGACTGGAGTTTTCTGAGATAGGAATGATGTACTTGAAACCAGGATGAACTGCAAAGACCACGAGCTTCCACAGAGAGTTGGACCCTGCCTGTGACTTCAGGCTACGCATTGAAGAGAAGGGCTTTCCCTGAGACAGATTCCACCTAGACAAGAAAAGGATGGGGTTTGAGGATAAGAAGAGAGTTGATTAGATCCACCTTCGGTTATTATAAAAGAAAAGGTCAGAAACAGTCTGTGTTCACTGCAAATCATGTAAGGAATGGAGTCAGGTACATGGAAAGTAAGTCCATAGTAGGATTCTGGAAACTGACTTTTTTCTTGGTTAGCTTGGGTTCTTGCTATTTGCGTTCACCTCATGAAAAATAGGGGAAAAATCCCCCAAATAAAAAGGTCCCCACTGTATATTTTCAGAGATAGTAGGATGGGGAAATACCTGATATTGCTGTGTCCCATCCTGCCTTACAATCATCTGGAGGAGAGAAACTCCAAACATGCAGAGGAGAGAAAGCATTTTGAATCCCTGGGGTTGCTGGAAAGATAGGAACAGAATGTCGTGTAATTGCTTCGAGGCAGGACAGCACGTTAAACATTTTTACTCAGAAGCTTTTACTGAATTTTAAAATCTATATGAATACAATCATTTTAGAATTAGAAGATATCATATAGCATCAACCTTTTAACCCAAAGCAGAAATATTTTCTCTAGAATCACTGAAAGGGAGAGGGATTTTGCTTAAACATATCCAAAAAAAGAGGATTTCAGCATATTTATAAGCAGCTCTTTTTATAACTGGTTTTTGTTTTTTAAATTTCATCCCACTTGTTATAAAGCTCTTCCTCTATTAAGCTGAAATCCTGTCTCTTCAGATTTTTATCGGCTTATAGCTAAGGTCTACTTACAACACGACGGCTTGTCCAGACTTCTACATCTTCCATCTTGTCATTTCCTGTTGTTAGCGACTTCTTCTAATTGCTTCTCTCGAGTCTTATTTTAAGGGAAGAGGGAGGCAGGATGGCCTTCTTTCCTAGGCATCAATTTCCTGTTCTCCCTTTTGCCCTTTTTCTTCTCAAAGTAAAAACAAAGCCTTTCATCTGTTCTTGGCATGAGTGTGACTGGGAGATGAGTCCCAGTTGGGCCTGAAGACAATCATGTCGCCCGTCCCATCTCTAACAGCTAAGTATCTAGTACTATCATCTTTTCTTACAGCATCTCCCTCATGGTGTGAGAAAACATAATTGCATTTCAGAAGTTAAGTGTTTATGAATTTGTCTGTCCTTTTAAGAAAATACTGATGATCTTGTGTTTACATTTGAGCATAAATTGTGTTGCACCCCTTCTCCCTCCTAGTCTGGAGTTTTGGGGACCTGCTCATTGGCCATTAGATAAGGGAGAACTTTCCCCCCCACAGAGGAGATGGAAATAGGTGTGAAAGTACTACCTGATGATCCCTCCTGGCTGTCTTGTGGATTCAGTGTCATCTCGAGCACAGCCCTGGGAAAGTTCCACAATATCCACTAAGCCCCTGCCTTGGTTCAGGGCTGGTGCTAAGTTCTGGGTTGCCCTGAAGACAAGGACACACTCCCTTCTCTTAAGGGGCTTTTAGTCATTTCTCTTCCTTTGGAAGAGAACGTAACTGGGCAGATTGGTAAAGTTATTATTTTTTTAAATCTTTCTCTGACCCAAGGTAAAAAAAAGAGTTCTGAGGGCTTCCCTGGTGGCGCAGTGGTTGAGAGTCCGCCTGCCGATGCAGGGGACATGGGTTCGTGCCCCGGTCCGGGAGGATCCCACATGCCGCACCGTGGAGCGGCTGGGCCCGTGAGCCATGGCCACTGGGCCTGTGTGTCTGGAGCCTGTCTGTGCTCTGCAGCAGGAGAGGCCACGGCAGTGAGAGGCCCGCATACCGCCAAGGGAAAAAAAAAAGAGTTCTGGGAAGTTTTGGTCAGAGAAATTTCTAGTCACTGATTTAATTCCGGAGCTGTCAGTGTTTTGCATATGCGGGCACTTAGCTCCATTTGCATCCACATCAGACTCCTCCCTGCTGACACCAGGCCTGTCTCTCCCAGGGATCCAGATGTAATTATCCTTTTGCAAGTGCATGGCACACTGTCAGGATTTTGCTCCAGAAGAGAGAAAAGGCCCAGAAACAAGGTTGAAGAGGGGAGAGGGAGGAGGAGGGGGGGGAGAACAAGTCTCCCTGTTCTGTTGACTTGGAACCACTCCTCTTTGAAGCAGCTGCAAACCACCCCTCAATTCCCTTCCCAGCCTCTTTTTTCTGTCCTTTTCCATTTTGCTCTCTCTTTGCTTGTCCCCAAAGCCTTATTGTGGAAGATGGGGGAAAGGGGATAAAAGACATGGTAGTCCACTGTAGTCGACAGAAAGGGATCACTGAAGTTATTTCTTATCATCATCTCAACTCCTCGCCAGATACCTGCTTCTGGACTTAAAAGAGGAAGGAGGATCTACATGGTTGGTTAAGGGTTTTGTTCTTTTATTCTCCCCTCATGTAGACACAACATACTCAAGTTTTGACCCAGATACACTAGCAAAGTGGTACCTAAATATAGCTGGTTTTGTGAGTGGTGGGAGATGGATCCTCCACAGTTCTTGACTTCTCATATCATCAAATAAAATCCAAACACTCGTAGAACCGTGGCCCTGAATCATCAACAGCAAGCGGAGATCTCAGTATGCTAATAGCGTTAAGCTCAATATTAAGCCCCTGGTTGACCAGGAAGCCCAATGAGATGCCTGAGATGCCACCCTCTAGACAATAGCAGTTCAAGACATTGGAGAGCTCCACTGGCAGCAAAATGGGGACTGCAAATCCGGGGCTAAATGCTCTAAAATCACCCTTTGTTTACACCCAGCTAAGCCAACTAATAGACCGTTGCAACGTCCCAAAACTTTAGTATCTGCAAGACATTACCACTGACACACATTACCTTTAGAAAGTGCTATGTTCACGTCTACGATTAACAAAAAAATCTAAAGATGAAGTTAAGTATGTTTTTGCCACATGACCTAGTAACCCCATTTCCAGAATATATTTACTGCAGGTCAATATAGAAATAGATTCCGGAGGATAGATTCTGAAATACATACCAGAGAAATTCTTGTGCGGTTTCTTTCAAAGACCCGCACAACATTTTCTTTGCAGTGTGTTTGACTGTTTTAGTGGGGAATTAGAGCCAACATAGGAATCCATTGTTAGTACATGGACAAGTAAAATATGGTAAATAGATATTAAGAAATACCGTGTAGTGGTTGGAAGAAACTGACATATATATAACATATGTCTCCGTGTGTGTGTGTGTGTGTGTGTGTGTGTGTGTGTGTGTGTGT